>NC_140368.1:12675000-12852500 GCF_054491055.1 Hypomesus nipponensis | reverse complement strand
CAACATAATTAATTGCACACAGTCTCACACAAGTTGTCACTGCAAATAATTCAGTTTGAGCGAGACATGAAGAATACATGGAGTTCCTACAGCTAAGAGGGAGAACGACGGAGTCAGCAGAACGGTTAAGGCTATCTCTTTACCGTGCATCCAAACTTGTTTGCATCAATTACAAACCTCCCAGATCCCAATCACTGTCTTATTGTGTCATACTTCCAAGAAGGAGAGCTCCCTGGATTGGTACATAGATCCATGTTGATGGAGACTGATACAGATTACACTTCAAACACAATAAAACCTTAAGTCAAGAACACCATCTGTTCACTGTGGATGAATTTGCAAACACACTCCGCGGCGTTAAATATTACACACACACACACACATTGTCGTCTATTTCTTTCTCTCTCGCTGTGTCTATCCATCTACGGTATCTCCCTCCCCCCCTGCCTGTCTCTGTCTCACACACACACACACTCACACGCACGCAGGCTTTCATGCCCCCGTCGCTTACCGATGGTGAAACTAAATCCATCAATGCTGAAAGTAGCACTCCGGCACTTTTTAAATCCTTGTTTTTTCGAGGTGGGTTCTGTCATGTCTGCTCCCGGTGCTCCGCTCCAACTCCTCCAGAGCTCCTCTCCGCGCGCGTCCCTCTGGTGTCCCTCGGTCCTGCCGCGGCAGGCTGGGAGAGGGACAGAAAGGGGCGCCTCTCCGGGCAGTTCCCCAGAAGAGGAGCTCCTCGAGGGGATTGTGACTGGGTCGCGTCCCCCTCCCCCCCCTCCCGCCCCTTCCAGCCCCCCCCTGGGTGTGGCTGGGGTTGGTAGCTAGGTGCTGGAGTTTGAGAGCGGGAGCTGTGTGTTCGGCAGGCTAGGCTGAGTTTGGGCAGAGCTGGGGGGGGGGGACTCTCCTCCGGGGAAGGCGAGTCAGCGTCGCCCTGCCTTCCTCTGCATCCTCCCGGGCCACCGAGAGCTCCTTCAGGAGCCTGTAGCTCGGGTGCTTTTCTCTCTCGGTGTCTCTCGCTCTCCCTCTGCCTCTTTCTCTCCCTTCTTCTCCTTCTCTGTCTCGGTGACTCTGTTTCTCTAACTCCTATCGTGGTTTTTCTTCAGCTCAGCCTCTCCCTGACACACTTACTCTCTCAAAAGAGAACGGTATAGAGATCCGGAATCTCGCTCCCTCCTTCCTTCCTTCCGTCTCCTCTCTCTCCCTATCTCTCCCTCTCTCTTTCTCTCCCTATCTCTCTCTCTTTCTCTCTCTCTCTTTCTTTCTCTCTCTCTCTCTCTCTCTCTCTCTCTCTCTCTCTCTCTCTCTCTCTCTCTCTCTCTCGCTCTCTCTCTCTCTCTCTCTAACTCTCTCCCTGTGGTATTCTCTCTGACTCTTCCCACTGCTCTGCTCGCACAGCAGTTGATTAGTCTCCCTCCCCCTCTCCCTCCCTCCCTCTTTCCTCTCTCCCCTCCCCTCTCACACACTCCCCTTTTCTCTCTCACAATTATTTGATTCATTTGTTTTTTGTGTACCATACATACTCTTCAAGCCGAGTTTCTGAATATCCACATCCCGATGTGGAATCTCGCCTCCCTCTTTCTTTGACTGAACATTAGTCAGTTAGCAGCTTATCATCTCAGTATACATTGGCTTTGGCTGTATATCCAACATGCTTTATCAATGTTTATTTAAGATATCGTTACATGTATTTATGCATATGTGTGAGAAACCTTTCCAAGTGTGAGCGTATGTGTTTGAGCGTGTGTGTATATGCACTGTATGTGTGCGTAGAAAAGATGTTCTTCCGTGGCTGTCCTTGGCAACAACATTTACAGTATACTGTAAAGGGGAATATGACCTTGTTACTCTAACCTAAGGAGTGATCTGTATGGTATATACACACACATGTACACACACACACGCACACACTGGTAACAATTATTCTTTAATGCAGTTTCACTCCACTTAAGTCTATTTAGAGCGATGGCTAGTGGCTCCCATGCACTCAATGTTAATTGTAAGATGTCTCCTTTTACACTGCCCCTTAACAGGGGTTACCTTACCAACCACGGTGATACACATTCGGTCAACCGCTGCACTTTTCCTCACGGTAATGAACCTCATCCAGCTATATCCTAGATCAACTGTAAAACTCTGCCACCACGAATTCATAGGGGAACACAAGTTGTTTTTTTGCATAGGTCCCTGACTATACAACTGTAAACGAATACATGTTTAAGCATGGTCCCTCCTGTTTAACCAACAACTACCACTTGACTTTAATATGGAGAGGGGTGATGGCTGCCTCACAAGGGCTGATTCTGATGTCCGTGTCTCTCATTATTTCTGGTCGAGTGTACGTTTGACCGTGTGCATCGTTGTGCTGTTAGGATTTAGGCATTGGGGCTCTTCAAATCACCTCGTCTTGTAACAAATACAAATCATCTGCTACGTTCACGAAAGTAGGAACGAAAGACAGAAACAAGTATGCTCTCTTCGCACGGCCCACACACACACCACCCACACACGCACACACGTACCCACACACACAGTCTACTTACTTATGCATTTGTATCCAAGCCTATCACTCGCAGGGATGGACGGAGGTCAAATGCTATTCTTCTGATGCATTGTTCATACTGACCATGGCATCTGCCTTTCAAAACACGAGCCTTTCTGTAGAGGTCAAGACCTTCAGTCCTCTGTCCACTGAAGAGGAGGGATGATACTATGAAGCTGTGTGTTTCTCCCTGTGAGCCTCTGCGAACGTGCCGTGTCACACGACGTTATCGCGTGCAGAACACATACACATCCCCTCTGAGACAGAGCCTTTCCACGATTTCTATGCTGTTTACGACATCAACAGTGGATCCATTGGCAGAAGCTCCTCTCGGTTTGAACGATAGAAGTGACCGGATTCCCCCGCCGTTTAAATACTTCAAATATACCTTTGTGTCCAGTTTTAGAAAGATATGCTTGTTAGGTGGCTCACGTGCAATCAGAAATGGCTGCTTGTACCTCTATAAAAGAACCCAAGGGGGATTTTGTGTTTCAAGCACAACAGATAAATGTTTCTGAAATGAATACTTGTTATTCTGTGCTTACATTCACCAAGTAAAAAGGGTAAATAAGAAGACAAAAAGTCAATGAAAAACTCGTGCCGTGGCACGTCTCCCAAATGCACTTTTACAAACGTACCGCCCTCCTCAGGGCAGAGGTGAGAAACTTGCGACCGTCAACAGTGCGTCACCTATTATCCCTGCCAAGCATGTCGTCACCAAGTCCGGTCTATATATAGCTTCTGCTCCACATCTGTCTCTCAACACCTGCTTGTTCACACCTGCCATCTCCCGGTTAAAGGGGGTGTGAGCACCTGCCAAGCCAAATGTTGACATGCTGCCAGATTCACCAGTGTCCCATATTAGCCCCAGAAATCCAAGCCTTAATGAGGTCGTTCAGGGACATATTGAGGGCTCAAAGCCAAAACGTCGTAAGTGCGTATTAGGCAGCAGATTTGACATGAGAGACAAAACAAATGTTGTCCTTAGCCTCACTTTTACTGTTAATCATTTCATATACTGTATATATATATATTTTTTTTTACAATCACAATTACAACCTCAACATCATATTGTGTCCGTTTGGCATTGGAAAGATGTCACTGAGAGCTTTTATTTCATTTTTAATACTCATGTTTGCCCAACATGGCCTCTTTGGTTCCAAGTTCCACAACCCTCCCTTAAAGGAACCAAGATATAATCACCATCCTTGTTCTCAAGATGATAGACATGACCCAAATAATTGTTTTACTTGTTTACCGACGTAACAAACAATAGCTTCGGCCCAAACCTAATGAAGAACCACATCGGAAATATCTTCAACCAACGCACACATGGTAGGTCCGGCTGGCCATCTGTTTCACTGTTGGCCCAGTTGACCGCCTGTTTCTGGAGAACATGCTCTGGGGTGTCAAGCTGGCGTCTGCGTCTGAGATGGGCCAGAGGGCATCTCCAAGACGTCACCGATGCTCACATGGCTAACTCCGACAGCCACACTATGGCTGCCATCTACAGCAGCCATAGTGGGGAGTCAGGTGGCTCAACGGTGAGGGAATCGGGCTCGTAATCTGAAAGTTGCGGGATCGAATCCCCGCCGTGCCAAATGACGTTGTGTCCTTGGGCAAGGCACAAGGTACAAGGCACTTGCCACGGGGGGAATGTCCCTGTACTGACTGTAAGTCGCTCTGGATAAGAGCGTCTGCTAAATGACTAAATGTAAATGTATATGTACGGGGCTGGGTGCATGAGACATGCCCAGACACAACACTTTGCCCTCACTGCCTGAGGTTACCAGCACTGAATTGTTTCGAATCACAAGTCTAATTTTAGCAATCTCAGTCAAGTCTGTAGGGTACAATGCTTTCAAAAACAGTGTTTCATTTCGTTCGAGACCAATTCAATGAACTTGATCTCAATTGAAAACCTTTTAGTCTAAGACTAGGCTTGGTTCCTGGTCCACTTGGGCTGTGCAAGCATGCAGTGAAGTGGACTCCAATTCGACCTGTTGAGTGTCCAAGCGGATAACAGGAGATGAGGAGCGTCACTTACTGAGATCCGCCCCAAGATCTCATCCCCAGCTGCCTATAGGTCAGTCGGGACTATTTGTGACACCAGGGGTCAGCCGTGGTCTTATCGGAGCCACGACCAAGGGCACTCAACTCAGACCACAATCAATTGTTTTATGCATCACTGCAACAGTGACTCAACATGGGGCATGGGGCATGGGGCGCACTATGGCTGAATCATCCAGTGTTCCTTACGGCTGGCCCAGAAAAGGCTGCACAACAACATTCTCCAATCACAGAAGTCTTTCATGTGGTTGAGGCTCCCTACAGGATCACCCTAAGTGAGACAGCGAGAAACACCTGGACCAATCACCTGTTGTTGTGGCTGGAGCGGTATTATAACCACGGGTCAAGCAGACTGCGCAAATGTACCTATCGCTTTGACCGAGATTGAAATGGGATCCCATTCACCGGGATACAAGTTCCGCTGAAACAAAACAAAAACATTTGCCAATGACTCTTCAGCAGCCTCAGAGTCAATCAGGGGGACTGATCCAACACCGAAACCCCCATCCTTCCCTCAGCCTCACCGCTGGCAGCGGATAATGGCCGCGTGTGGAAACTCGTCGACCCAAACAAGAGGAGGGTAAACAAACGCGGTAACGTGCGGGCATGTCAGACAAAAGAAATCTCGCCCGCTCAGGCCTCGTGGCACCCTCTGCCGGGCGAAGGGAGAGAATGACGATCGAGAGAAACTCAAGGACGAGTGCGGGGAGCTTTGACCATTCGGCGACAACTTTCTCTCCTCTCCTCGCCACCCCCCTCCCAATCCCCACCCCCCCCCACCCCCATTCGCCCAGCGATCGAGTGGGAGGGAGGACACAAAGCCCATCTCTGCCTTTTCTCATCATTCAATCTTTTACAGTAGCTCTATCGCTCGCTCGCCTATTCAAAGGGCCAGGGTCCTTCAAACTGCCTCCTGAGTCCTCTCCCTCTCTCTTTCTCTCTCTCTCTCTCTCTCTCTATCTCTCTGTCTCTCTCTCTCTGTCTCTCTGCATTTCTCTCGCTACCTATCTCCCTTTTCTCACTCGGCTCGAGTTACCATAGGAACGGCACATGTCTTTAACAGCTGAATTCCACATTGGGAACGCCATTGGGTCTGTATAAACACATTAAATCACTGTTATTGACCATTATTTTGCTGATTGGTTCTGAGTGCTGATTCAGTTGGTTTCTAAAAGAAACATATCCATCAGAAACTAAATTCCAGTCCAAACACTAGGCCCTTATTACAAGTTGGAAGTTCAGGATTGGGACTGGTTAGATTGCCGTGTGTTAAGGGAGGATTTTATACAGTCTGGTGATAGTTGAATCGGATTCCATGTAAGGTACTTCTTTGAATAAACGCCGCCCTCGAATAAACGCTGCACCAAAAATGAACGTTGTGTAATAAACGCCTGAAAAATCTATAAACGCTTGTTTAATTGGTTAAATTCAACCCCAGTATTTATTACACATGTACATAACTTTCTGCACAGCTTTCTGTTTGAAAGCTAACGTGTATGAACGTTTCGGCATGCTGCTTCAGATTGTTACACAATGTACAACACTTGTACTTGAAACAGTTGTACTACCAACCCACACCTAATTGATAGCCAATGAGAAAGGGAGTTGCCGCACTCATAGACAAACAAAGAATAGACAAGGAGGTCAGCGGGAGTAAATGAAACCTGCGTTTTTAGCTGCATGATTCATTTGTCACAATGCCAGCACCGAAGTTGTCTATGGCTGCACTGCAGCTACAATTCACAAAATCTCTCTTACTAATTAAACGCCGCCCTCGAATAAACGCTGCACCAAAAATGAACGTTATTTAATAAACACTGTGGCGTTTATTCGAAGAAATACGGTATTCCATAAATGTCATACAATGAATAAAGACATAGGGAGAGAGAAGGAGCGAGAGACAGAGAGAGAGAGAGAGAGAGAGAGAGAGAGAGAGAGAGAGAGAGAGAGAGAGAGAGAGAGAGAGAGAGAGAGAGAGAGAGAGAGAGAGAGAGAGAGAGAGAGAGAGAAAGGGAGAGAAAGGGAGAGAAAGGGAGAGGGAGAGACAAAGAGAGAAGAGAAAGAGAGGGAGAGAGAGGATGAAAGAGGATGAAAGAGGAGAGAGAGGAAGTGTGTGAATGGTGCATATGGACTCTTAGAGTTAAGAGTCTCCTTACCCACTCCTCATGTAGCGACTGTGCCGCTGTCAGAAGTAAACAACACCTGATCCTTCATGCTCTGGTTCTCTCTCTCTATGTCTCTCACAACCACTCTCTTCCCCAATTTCTCTTTTGTACTGGCCCAAGTCAAAGGGCTTTGTTCTTCACAACTCTTTGATTGTCTCAAGTCAAAGACCTGTTTCTCATCAAAATACATACTGATCAGGTCCAGAGGGATGTAAAGTTATTTGAGTGCCAGGAGTTAGAAGTCACACAACACCATTCTACCAATCAAAGATCCATGCCTGTCAATCAAATGCCTGGTCCACATTTCTGTGAATCAAAGGCAAAATCAGTGAAGCGACAGTGAAACTTCTGTCAGTTACAATGGCTCCATAATTGCCTTTGTCCTTCAATGTGGTGCTATTCTAATTAGCCCTGATCTGAAGCACAGAGATTATAGTGACAGAGAAAATGTGGGTGGAACAAGGGTACAATACACATAATTCATCAGGTAAAAGCTCTCTCTTAAGCAAGGAAGGCATCAGAGAAAAGGGGAGGGAGAAAAGAAAGAGAGAAAGAAAGCCTTTTTCTAAACTGAACTGAGAGAGAGAGAGAGAGAGAGAGAGAGAGAGAGAGAGAGAGAGAGAGAGAGAGAGATTGTGACTGGACAGCGAGACCAAAGCATGACATGGATGACAAGAACTTAATTGTCTGTTTCTGTCCCATTCTGTCCTCCTCTGAAACAGGTGCCCTTAGCTGCAACCCTGAATGCCCCCCCTCCTTTCTCTCTCTCTCTCTCTCTCTCTCTCTCTCTCTCTCTCTCTCTCTCTCTCTCTCTCTCTCTCTCTCTCTCCCTTTCTCTCTCTCTCTCCTGGCTTGCTTTCTTTCTCTCACACGCACCTATGCTCCTTCTTCCCCTCTAACTTCCACAGACTTGTCTTCTCTCTCAAAATCTATTTGTGTGTTGATCTCCTGTGTTGTCTCTTGCGGTCTGAAACACGATCTGTCTTTCACATTCTCTCTCTCTCGTCGACATTTGGTGTCTTTTGTCACCACATGTTTCCTCTTTGTCGCCCTCCCATGTATGACAGCAGTATTGTGTACAGCTTTACTTTTATGCACTTGTTCCTTGTCAATTATATTATTGCATCGTCTTTGACGGGCACCAACCCTGCCTCACCGAGTCACCATTCAGCCATGACATAAGAACACGAGAAGAGTGTTCGTCTTACATAAGCTCTCCCCTCTGCCAAGGCCAAGACACACACACACCCACGCACGTACACAAAGGCCCTGAACCAATCAAAGCATGGCTGACCCGTGAGTTTAAGCAGCACCACACACCAACACGGAACAGGTGAACGCACACGCGCGTGTACGCCAACGCACCAAAGGATCTTCTGTTTCTCTCGTGCTGTGACCAGAGGGCAGTGTTAAATGGGGGGGGGGGGGGGTTGAACTAAGAGGCCCGTACTGTAGAACACATAGGGCAGGCGTAGCATGGTTAGTGTGGGAGCCTCGCAAAGGGCTTGCAGACAGCTGAAGGACTGACAGGATGCCTCCCCGATACCATCCACTTCCACACTGATACGTTTTTCTTTGGGCCTAGAACTCACTCTGTTTGTATGCCGTCTTTCGTGTGGGAGGATCAAGGTTCTCATATCCATCTTCCACGAGGCACAATGACATATTCATGATGGATAAAGAGATACAGTACGGACCATTGCTCGTATCTGTGCAGTTTTGCCAGCACTGAAATGTGTTTTCAACCCACACGCATCATGGTGCTTGTGTTATGATAGATGGTTTCATATTTCTCCAATTTGGTTAAAAAAATCATTTTAGGTTCAGGGAAAGTGACAAACTCAACTCCTTTCGCTACAAAAAAAGAAAAGAAAATCCTCCTCCGTTCTTTATGAAGTTCACCGCATTTCGATAATGCATTCACACTGAACTCTGTGGTGCTTCCTCAAGCCAATAGTTTGAATATAAAACATTCCAACAATCCTTTTACTCCCTCCTCTGAGGGGATCTTTGGTTCTCGATAGCACTGCCCTGGCTCTGACCTTTAACCTTTAACCCTGGCTATGAGGCCGCATGCCCACACCACACCAGGAAGAGCACCGGCCTTAACACATCCCTGGATGTCAATCCTCGCAGCCAGAAGGTATGGCTGCGCACATGGGACCGCATCATCGCAGCGCTTGGTCTCCATTCCCTCCACCGCCATTGGCTGTGTAAGGGAGATGTCCATCTCGGTTGCCATAGGGGCTGTTGATCTGGTGAAATACAAGGTCAAGCTCAAGACTCATCAGCATTGCAGTCTCGGAAAACACCCTACAGAACATTTCCCGTGCCTGGAAGTTGGGTTTCAGCACAGCGTCTGATGTGACTGTGCAGGCCAATCCGTGAGTGGAACACTCGGACGTGGAAGTCCGAGTGGAAGGGCCCGATGATGTCGACGGTGGGGGTCTTGTTGTTGATGGTGCTTTCTCTTTGCTCTGTTTGCTTCTCTGTGTTGAGACAAGGGTGGTTCGGTCTGTCAGCAGCCCACCGTAGAGTCATGCCATGGACAACAGCCAGGTGTGTGTCAGCTCATAGCCCACGTGTTGGGATAGATCCCCTACTGGTCATAGACCCAGTGGAGCAGGCAGGCTGTGGAGGGACAGCACCTCAGTGGCTAGGGGCTGACCAGTTGGAGGCGGCCGCTAGCTGGCTCTCCCACCACCTGGGGTCGGCCCTGACATCCAGGGAAAGGGTTGTGCCTGTGCTGCACTGTAAAGTTCAAGTCTTTGTCTAGTGTGTTTTTTTAAGTCAAGGTTTGGATCCTTGGCCTTTAACGTTCCAGGGGATACCCACCCCATGATCTGACCCATAGGTGGGACAGTGGTTGGTAGACTAGTTCAGCCAGGTGTCACATGATATCCAGTTAGCCAGTCAGAGAAGACTATGCAGGTACAAACACAAGCATACACTACATACAAATGGAAGTAAGTACATGGATAAACATTGTGAACACACACACACAGCAGCACCGTGCTGATAAAAGCACGGTCTGGTAGGATGCCTTTCAAACCACTAGGTGGAGATAGTCACTTTCAAATGCATTTTGATTCATTTGAAAATGTGAACGTTTCAAATAGGACCACACTGATTGGTCAAACACTCAGAGGCGAGGGTAAGTTAAGACTGTTTTCTGACACTGTTTTATCATTAATAGTTCGGAAAACCCAGTAAATTGAATTTCCGTATCTTAAGATATTAGCGTAAGTTATGTGAGATGTACGTAGTGTCGCCGGTGGAATTGGCTAAATAAAATCATTTGCAACCTGTTTTTCTTCAAACTTCAAACTTCAAACATTTAACCAAACTGTAGTGTTGCAGTGGCGATGTGGTTTTGTTTGAGGTTGATTCAAACATTACAGGGAAATTACATGAAGGAAAGTGCTGCACTGTCACACACACTCGCCTCTCTTCTCCTTGACATAAATTAGCACAACAGGCCACAGATGGTGTCAGAGGCGAAGATGTCAGTCCTTCTCAGAAAACAGGAGGCTGTTTATATCTAGAGGGTTTTGTCCTGGAGTGGTTTTTTTCCAGATGCCCTCTCTTTCCCCAAGAAGCTAGGCAATATTTTATATGTATTCATATACTAAGAATATATACACCATATACATATAAAGTATGTATAGTTGAATAAAGTCAATCAATGTATTTGAAATGTAAACAGCAGTCTGTCACCTCCTTGTTTGATCTATTTGTGACAGTTTCATTTACAGTATTCAAAACAGGAGTAATGCCTGCAGTCTAGACCGTGAGCACGTCCTTATATACAGCAGACACCATTCCCAAATCCTTCAGGGATGTGCTTTCTATGTGCTGTAAGGGCTCACGGAAAGTTGTATTCCCTAAAACTGGACACAGCTGGACTTTCAGTTGGATCTGCTAAAACCTAGCCGGCACAACAAGACTGAAAATAACCTCAATAAATATCCCATTCAGTTGCTAATTTACTCATTCATGGATACAAGTTGAACAAAGTGGCTTTCTGCACTAATCCAACACATTCAAACACTGTGTCAAACAATGACCACGATGCCTTACTATGAGTGTTGGCACAAATCTATGTTTTGAATGAGCTGAGTAGGAGGTAGCAGGCCAGTTTAGGATTCTTAGGTATGTCCTATATTCACAGTAAAGGCCACTGAATGATGTGAGATGGCAGTCAGTGGGTTTTCCGACAGGGAGTATGGGGGAAACACTAGCAGCCGGGGGTAACCTAGGTGAGCACGTATGGGGAACGGATGTGGTATTCTGGTGGGTGTCTGGGGAGGCTGGTGAGGTACCAACAATAGGGCTTGTGTTGAAGTGAAACCTTTCAAAAAGCCAGATTATTACTCATCATGAAACGACGCATCTGACTTCATGTAGACGTACTTAACAATGAGTTATAGGCCTATGCTAGAATGAATGTTTAAACAATTGCAGAGAAAAAAGAGAAACGACAACGAAAATATGCCATTAGGCCAACAAGAAAGGCCACAGCATATTACAGGGCCAATGTGAAGCTTATACTAAAAACTAAAATCAAGTCATAGCGTAATGTAAATTTCTGTGTGAGCTTGAGTCGTTTTTCTTACCGCCAAAAGATTCAGAGACAGCTTCCAAAGACCGCGCCAGACAACCGCTGTCTTGCGTTTTCAGCACCTTGGAGAGCGATTCCCGTGTGTCCTGATTTTGACCACCTCGTTGGCACGAGAACATCGTCGACCGTAGACTTCTCCGCTTTTCTGGAACGGACTTGCAATGCTCCGTCTCTGCTGGAGAGCCGACTTGCACTACAGTGTTCCTGGTTTTTGCAACCGCAGATGTAGCGGAACCCATAGCAGTAGATCGACGTGCTGCTTAATTCCAGTGCTGTCCTGACAACTCAAAAAGTTAACTGATTAATCAAATGTTTCGGTTGAAGTGTTGTCTTGGGTCAACCGGAGCATGCAGACCACCATGTCCACCATTACAACGGAACAATGTGCAAAAAGTGGGCAAAACTAGGCTGATTTAGTACAAATGTGTTTGTCCAAACGCTGTTCTTTCAAGTCAAGAATGTTATGTGTAATTCAACAACTAAAGTTGCCCACGAGTTTTACGCATGGACGGTCACCCGCACCCCCGGGGTGCGCTAGTGACGCATGCAGGCGCCTGCAATCTTTGGAGTTCCGTTAAAAGTGCAAAGCGATGACAGGAAATCGAGGTATTCAATAATTCAACATCTCAAGAGTCTCTCTTTGTTTTGCTGGCCAAAATATTACACGCACCTACAAGAATACAGAGAATAAGCATGTAGGTTATTCTATTGTACATACTAGAATTCCTAGCTCCAACTACAACACTCAAACACACTTTTAGCCAAAGGGGGTCAATGAAAGTCCACACCTTATAGTGGGCAGTAATTAGGGCAACCATCAGTGGGATGGCACAAATCAACACTATATTGATAAACACTATATCGACCATACAAGTGCTGTCCTAGGGAGGGAGAACAGAGTACACAATGATTTAACCCAGTTGTCCCATATAAACAGCCGCTAACAGCCAACGGGATTGACTGATACTTGAAGTACCATCAATTGTCCGCTAGATTGTAGTCCTATATTGCACAAAGCCCTTCGATTGTGCTAAATTACCGATTCGGCTAAATTCCAAGTCAAGATAGTAAACGATAATAAGACAACCTTGTTTTTGCAATTTAAATGTACTTAACATAAATAACGAAAAACATCAGATGTTTTGTTTTCCTTCAAAGTTTTATTGAGGTACAGAAGCAGAGACCGTTTGGTGTTGGTGTAGGTTGCGTAAATGAAACAGTGCTTCAGTCTTTATTCACGATCATTAATATATTAATATATTAATATATTAATTGATAAATAATAAAACATTCAGTATAGCTGGTTTATTCTCTAAACAGTGTTCTATTTCTACTCTACTGTAGGATATCAGCACAACCCTATCAGCAAGCCCCTCTATCATGGTGACAAGGAACTTTTAAAGCTGTTCTTAAAATGTCAGTACATTTTCTTTGTGTTTTTTTGTATTAACACAAAAGTCTTCTTGAGTCTTGCTGGAATCACTCAAGCTCATCATGATTCTGAGTTGACTAATTGATGACCTATTGGAGAAAAGACTGGATTTTCAGATGTCATTAGACGATCTCTGTTTGTTATCCTAGGTTACCAATCTGTGTCATGCTGATCCTCAGTCAATTGATAATTAATGCACTATGTTATCCTATTATATATATATATATATATATATATATGTATATTATACTTTACCTATTGTTTAAAAGTAGTTAAACTTTTTATTTAAGTCATTTAAGTTCATTTAAGTATATGTTTATTTTATGCATCTTCCTGCCACAGTAAATTATTTGTGTGAACTCACGTATCAAATCAAGCATATCCTGGTCTAAATCTAGTGCTGATTCTGATTCAAATTCAAGATTCAGTTCTTCTTCAGACTTCTTCTTCGCGTCTCTCAATATTGACCTATCCTCATGGATTCTAAAGTAATAAAGATGATTGGAAAAACAAATTATGTGTACAAAAATCTAATCATATCCAATTACAAAGTCCAACAAATAGGTGACATGATATCTGAAATCCAATATGTTAAAACATGATTGCTTCATGTTGTTGTTATTTTTCATTGTCACAAAATTTACTTTTGTCACCATAAGTACAGTCCAATCAAGACACTCACATATTAGATTTGAACATTATTGATAACCATGACACGGACATAGGTATCTAATGGAAGCACTCCCTGCCTCCTCAATGCAACACACACGCAAGCAATAGATATAATCCCCCTGATGAATAGAACATACAGACAGCATGGGGGAGAAGGGGATGGTGGAGGGCGGCAGCTGCACTGATCAAACAGCAACCAGGAGTGAGTGTGTGCGTATCCGTGCAGCCTTTAAATGCCGCTTTATCGGACGTGGCCCAATGGGCTTGAGCTGGCTAACACAGGTGTAGTTAATGAGCGTATGACGCACACTGTCCGAGTGCTATGCCTGAACTAGCGTCACTCATTTTGTGTCCTGTCGAGCTGGGAAGTGAAGTTCCATTATGGACTATTTCTATAATTCATGTATTTTTCTGTAAATCTATTAGTGTCACTCTCTTCTGCACTGTACCCCCCTTCCTTTATCGCTCTCTTCTCTCCGTTGTCACCTGCACTCCTCTCCCTCCAGAAGTTTCCTGTAGGTGGCAATCTCGATGTCCAGGGCCATCTTGACGTTGAGCAGGTCCTGGTACTCCCTGAGGTGGCGAGCCACCTCGTCCTTCATGTTGCGGATGTCATCCTCCAGACTGATGATGGTGTCCTGGTAGTTAGCCGCCTCCAGGCCGAAGGTCTCCTCCATCTCCCTCATCTGTCGTTCCAGAGACTCGTTCTGTCAGGGTGAGTGGAGGGTAGGTGTTAGATGATTTTCTGTCCGAGGATGGGCCAAGGAAAGCACCACAATGAAAAAGAGTTGACTTTGTTTATTAAATCGAGCTGCTCGGATCAGGTCACCACGACAGGCAAAGTGATAGGCATGAGTGAGAAACATGTCTCTCAGGTGGACATTATATATTGTCACTAGCCCACTGCGTGACCTCTTGACCACAGCAAGAGACAACCTCACATATGTATAGAAAACCCGCGTATCAGTAGGGATGGGACGTAGGGCACTGACGCATCGATGCTTGTGTCGCAAAACCAATACGCACAGTTTCGAAAAAGTGTTTTGGAGCTTGTGTCGTATTAGAAAACCACGCGATAGATGACTTTCAATGCTTCAAACGTCACAAACTGGTTCGAAGTTTTGCCGCTCTTCTGAACCCGAGCCATAGAAGGAACAAAGCCACCGCTTCTTGTTACCGACAAATCCCACATTGCCAGAGAAGCAGTACCAGGCATCGCTCGAGTTTCTTCCATCAGTCATTATTAAAGGGGAAGATAGTCAAAGGACTTGGAATATTCTGTAGCCAGAGACTCCTGCACTCTATGTGTGTAGCCATCATCCTCTGAGCAGCCAGGTATGATCATACTCTCTGAATGTTTGAATGTTTCATGTGTCCTGTCTTATTTCTTATGTACTTGTGTATGGCTCTAAGTGGCAGGATGGGAATCTTTGGATTGTAAAACCCTGATGCCCTTCGAACTCCATTTACTCATTAGGTGTGAGTCAGTTATGATCAGATTATGCTGCTAAAAACAATCAGGAACTGAATTTCCCACATCCCTGCAGGTGTTCTTATCTGTATACCCTGTCTCTGGTTTTATCTGTGCACTTTTTCATGCAAGGGTTAAACTAAGGGCAGGAAAATGCAATGATGCAAGTCTTGAGGTTACTGGCTAATCACCTGGGTTGGACACACTGCAGCAGAACGGTTACACTCCCTTTTTTACAGCGGTTGATTAGTGTCCAGCCTCTGCACTGGACCGAATGGTTGTACTGAGACAACGCAGCAGCCTGGCAGTCGGTCCCTGAACCAGATCGGTCTAACATCCTGGTAGGCCCTGTGGTGCACCATACCCTCTGAGCTATCTTGATCACGTCAACGTTTTCTTTCCTCATCTGACTGCATTCTCTCAGCTCCACTCGGTAAAAAAACGGTTTTGTCCGTGTCCAACGGAAAAGCACAGAGCTTCATGTGTGCAAGGCATGCCACTGGTCAAACCAGATCAAGCACACAGACTGGCGCACAGTGCAGCAGCTTCCAGTGATTGCAGAAGCTTTGGAGTGAGCGTCCTTAAATACATTCGGTGAATGATAGAGAATGAGTTTAAACAGTATTTCACACACAGTAAACTGCTTACTGCTGAGTATGCTGAAGCCCATGTCCCAGTGAGTTAGACTGTGGACCTTTAAGACAGCTTAATTTTCTTTGTCACACCTCACAGCTTTTTCTACAGGCATGACTATACTGCACAACAAGCTTTTATACAAAAACACATACAAACACACACACACACATTTAGGTTGTGATTGAAATGATGTAATAATATATATGATATATTCAGTTTAAATGTTCAATGGCTTTAACCAAACCTTTCACTAATTATGTTCGGCCTGGCTCTGCCCACGTAATGCCTTTGATCAAACTTTTACTGCTCGCTTCCTGTTTATATGTGAAACAGTGTGCGTGTGCCGCTGTTTCCGCCAGCTGTTTTCACCACTAAACTAAGACCCACTGGCTTATAGGGTAAGGGGGTTATATGATTCTCATAGCAACTGTATCTATGCTACATATGTATTTTGGTGGTCGTGGCGAAAACCAGCCACTCTGTATCAGCTCCACAAACAAGTGGCAAAAGGCCACCTTTGTAGATCTGAAGTTTATTGTTGTCATTAATCCACCAGAAGGAGATGGTCCATGGATTAGCTCGATCTCATTGTATAAATGTCACGTCATACTTTTTAAAGGAACATCATTCCTCCCACTCTCTTGTGTTCTCCAAGGCCAATCAGAACTAACCCCGTTCTCTAACTTTTACTTCTAACTTCTCTGTGTGTGTGTGTGTGTTTGGCTCCACCTCCCCCTTTCCTGGGACCCTTGTGGCAAAGTCAATTAATCTAGTCTCCATCCCGACTATCTCCCTCTAAGCAGTCAACTGTTTTGTATTGTTTGTCAGCCAATTTTGAGTGAGGCTTTTCATACTTATGAATTCATCGATGTTCATCAACATCGATGAATATCCAACAGCGTCCAACCAAAGGAAGAGGGCAGCAGCGTTGCAGGATGTACCTGAGGGAGAATCATTCTACATTCATGAAGACGTGTGAGGTAAGCGGAAAAATGGCATTCAAGATGACCCAAAGAAAAGTAGTTGACAAGAGCAGGGTTTCACTTGTCATTGAATGCGTCCTCTGTACGTGTGCACTACCTGGCAAATCATCTCTGAAGCACAAGCTATTCTGTGGTTGTTTTCTGTTTCTTTCTGCATGAAGCCAACAGATCCTGAAGGGGACGTCATCAAGGGAATGGTAATTGGTGTCTTTTTATTTGTTGAATATGGGAAGGGAACCCTTCCAGCCTCCTACAACGTTGTCGTCACCTGAAAGATGTACCCAACACTTTTGTGAACCTGATGGGGCTGCTGAACCTTGACTATCCGAAAGACTTGAAACACTTATGATAGGGTCCACGAATGGTCATGTTTTGCCATTGGTCCATTGCACAATGCTTTAAGACGAAAATAAATGTATATCCCTGTTACGCCCCAACTTTCGTAGCCCTATGGGGCAAACAAACAATCCACCATTGACCCAAAACAACTACTAAAAACACCTTTTAAAAGTACCAAATCCATGGGATTTATTACAAATAAGTACACAAAACTACATGACAAAATATCATGACACAATCCCAGGTTGAGAGGCAGCAAGCAGTCCCCAAACTAGAAGTCTCCCCTCTGCAGCAGGAAACTGGAATCTTTATCTGCTGCTTGATCACCTGGCCAGGTGCATCTCATCTGGCAATCAGGAGGAACACAACCTGGGCGGAGCTACAGAAAAGGGATGGAAAGTGACAAACAAAGAACACAACACATGTGGTCGTAACAAGCCCTTCTGTGTGTCACACCAGCTTTATTTCATGCTTCCATGTTCTAACCACACACACGGGTACAGACACACACTTCTGAGTGAGCTCTATTGCTCTATGTGGAGGAAATGTGACTGTGAGACACTACTGTTTATTTTATGTTGAACAACTGCGAACAAAATGGGCATTTCAATCATGTTTGAAGTCAGGGCATTTAAGTAATATTTGAACTATTATATTTACATGGCTGACATTTAAACAAGTTTCTCAACTAGAGAGATATTTTTCCTTAGTTTTTCAGCTTTTTACTGCAGCAACCCTGAACCCTCACTCCTCACTGGATTGTTATTTTAGCAAGTTTTTCAGCTATAGACACATTTTTTCTGCATTTTAACTGCAGCAACTGAACACTCAGAGTGGACTCTGTTGAACAAGTCACTAGAGAGTTTTTTCCCATAATGGCAGGTGGCTCTTTTCCAGCTTTTTCAGCAGCCCTCAGCAAGAGCGAGGATATGTGAGAGGGCGTGAAGGCTTTCTTTTTGTCCCAAAGTAAGATCTTTTTTATTTGAACTTTAAAGCAACACTGAACCCTTACTGGGTGTAGGTGGGTTGAAGATGAAATTCAGTTCTTGACATTGTCATAAAACTCTTGAATAAAAGTCTTTTCAGCTATTTTTTCACGTGTTAATGTTTAGGTTGGACTCTGCTTATTATCATTATCAGTTGAGTAGTCAGGTGCAATGTCTGCCCAAACCATATGACCCAACACACACACACACCTTCTAATAACGCCACAGTGTATGGCAGATCAAAGTCAGAACCTGTATGGACACTAGGTCAGGCCTGCATCGACGTGAGACCAGCATTGGATCTATTATGCTTCCTTGCCCAGCGCTAATAGAGACAGGATCCGTCATCAGTGAACAGCCTCCTCTCTCTCTTGATCCTCATCACTTGATTTTTGTTCCTTTTGCACACCGCTATGAGCCATGTGCATGACATGAACAGACAACAGCAGCAGAGAGAGGCTCAGGCAGTTATGTGTGTGTGTGTGTGTGTGTATACACAGTATATGTATGTATGTATTTATTCATTTGTTTATGTAAAAAATATGTCTTTATTCATTCAGTTTTTCAGTGTATTCACACTTTTATCCACAACGACTCATAGTACAGTAGAGATGTCCATCTATTTTAGTATGTGTGAATTCCCCAACTATCAAGGCCATCCTCTTGGTGTTATGAGCACCTCATTCTACCACTTCTTCTTCTAGGTGAGGTGAGGAGACAGACCTGTCTTGAGAGGTGAGGGCATAAAAATGTGTTTTGTGTATGTGTCGAGCATGTCTTGAATGTTTGTGTGCGTGTATAAATGTGTGGCCTATTTGTACATACACCTAACGTTGACAAGATCCTGACAATGACAACGTGCACTAGTGTAATACTACACAGTCATCTTTGACAAATCTGAAAGAATTGTATCTGCATGCTGCATAATACAGATGTCATACAATATTATTGAGTGATTGAGTTCAAATTTGAGTTCTACTGCTTTAAGTTCAAAGGAATTATTATTACATTCTGTCCAGCAGTTTTTACGGGCCCACATGCCCTTTGTGAAATGACTGAATAATGATTGATACTCGTGCCGTTTGCTGGCTAGTTTTGTTGATAGCTAACATTAGCTAGTGTTTGATACTGATTTATCAGGACTCTGGCATGGAACAGAGATTGCTATCTTTTTGTGTCACTAATCGAGTATATCTGGAGAACTGCGTGATGGAGATGTATTATGAAGCATGACGCAAGCAGTTGAATGTAATTTTGAGTACAATAAGCTTTAATGATCACCAAAGTCACAAGAAAACAGATAGAAATCATTATGATTATTTCTAAAATTAACAGTTCTGGAAAGTATAACCAAATATACCCTCATGTAGTGACAGGATCACTTCAGGATATTTGAAGTGGGAACCGGATAATAGATCAGAAGCACAGCATGATTATGACTGTTCTAATTAAGGATGTGTTGGAAGATCCCAAAATAATTAACGGGTGCGTAATGATTAAGTCATTAAGCTGTAGGGTTTTTCCAGCAGGGCTCCCTCTGTAAGAGCAGTGCTCAATGCTCAGTGCAGTCGTAGATGGCATCATTCTTCAGGATGAGCCACAGATGGCCCAGATCATAGGACACATGTTTCACCTGTCCGCTGTAGAGAGGAATGTGGGTCCAGCCGGTACCTTCAGGTTTACAGGAAGACGTGGAATCCCTGCGATGGAGACATTTCACTTCTATTCATGAAGGAATCATTTACAGTTGAGAGTCAAACGTATCACTGTTATGAAATTGTGAACGAAACCAGAAGAGCTTGTGAAGGCAAACCTGCGGTACACGCTTCCTGCAGAATTCACTCCATAGACAGACCCGTCACTTCCCACCTCGATCATAGACAGGCTTCCTGGAATGTGCTGCCAGGTACTGTCCCCCTCACAATTAAAGGAGTTCACCCCCTAGAGGACCCAACAAAGACTGATAAGCAAAATCGATTCATTTATTGACCAGCAATTATTCAGCCCAGCCCAGCCTTACCTTCTTCACAAAGATGTCGTCACCACTGTTAACACCCCAGCAGCTATAAGGACCACAGCTGTAGTACTTCAGCCTGCCAGGAATATTGCGCCAGTTCAAAGCACTGTTTCTTTTACTGTAGCCAACTGTGTTCTCCTTTGGAAGACAGAAGATGACATCTCCATGATTGGCTCCTGCCACAAACTGGTCTCCACCAGCATCAATCTGCTTCAAGAGACCTGATCCAAAACAAAAACATGAACTTACGGTTTCTCATGATCCCATATGGAAAAGGTCTGTAAAAAAAACATATATGAATTACACTTGTTATGTACAACACATCTCTGGGAAAGAGCTTGCACATACTTTTCACACAGAAATGTGCAAACTTCAACGTGCAAAGTAGTTCATATATAAAACATAATAACACACTGTTATTATATGTACTATATCAAAATGAACATATATATATGTTCATGTATGTATATATATTTAACAATCTTTCTCCATATGGTTTGACATCATCAACTAGACACATTCTTGTTCTGTGAAATCTTACCAGCACATTCCTATGGAATCATACAGGTGCACATTGAGGTTGTAGACACATTACACTTTTATCTGTCTAAAAATGACAACATGCAAACCTTGTCTGTGTTGGTGGCTCACAATTCCATATATTATTATTAGTGTAGTTATTCTTACCAGATACAGTCACCCAGTTAGCCCCAACTAGTTTAAAGATGTGATTCTTTCTGTTGGTTCCCCAGACTCCTGCAGGTCCCACGGTGACATGCTTCAGTTTGCCTGGCAACTGTGTCCATGACGATCCATACCTTGTGAAGATGCTGTCGTCTTTGTTGACCCCGAACACTTGTCCAACACCGACATCAATCTGCACCAGGGCACCAGGGATACACTTACAACTAAACGCTGCAAGACAAAACAAGACTTAGATGGGGTGGTGGTTGAGGGGTTGTCAGACACAGCGGGGAAAGATGGCAGACCAAAAAATGGGGGTGGTGGGGTTCAGTAGTAGTATGACAGATGAGGGAAAGCAGGAAAACATGCACAGGATGCAACAGTCAGACAAACTTACCCGCACTCAAAGTCGGCAACAGACAGTGCAGGGCAAAGAGGAGTGTTGCGATACGGCGAGGCATGGTCCACTCAGTGACTCTAACGACAAGTAAGTCTGTAGGAGGACAGATGAGCAGATTTGTACACCAACCAACGTCCGTCACAACTATGTCAGAAGGGGAGTAAAACTATGCGGAAAGGTAGTGGCCTCACCACTGCACCTCAAGTACTGGTTCCACCACACCACCACAACTCAAGTTTAAGCAGATTTTATCATCAACCCATATGTCACACTGAAATGAGTATATCACGTATCTGACTTCTAATTTCACAGAACTCTTCCTGGTACGTGTTCCACTTTCACCTTCAAGGAAGTATTAATGCATGACTTGTATTCAGTGCCAATCAATGTGAGCTCTTTTTGATACACTTTGACATATCCTATATGAGTTGCAGGTCACCCCCCCTTAGGAGGTGACATATCCCACCATTTGTCTGTGTGACTGTGATCCCTTAGCCTGGCTGCCAGCCCAACGTCAGGCTAGTGATCCCTATCACTAAACACCAAATTCCACGTGATTCATTATTCTACCAGGCTAAATGAACTGGGTATTAAACTTTAGCCAAATCCGTAATGTAATCATTATAAATCTGTGCACTTGAGTGTTGTGTTATTTTATTTAAATGAAACGTAACATACGTCTATACAGTGCCCAGAAAACAAATGTTGATGATTCGTCAACATTGTCAACAGTAATAATAATTAGTAAAAATAGAGTCCCCCTGTTCACAATAGGCCTACATATCACAAATGTTAAGAATAAGAAAAAAATCAGTGTAATCTAGTTTAATTGATAAAAAGACTATTGTATAAAGACCGTCCACCCGAATTAACACGTAAGCTTGTTTGGTGGCGTAGCTGGCTAATACGTTGTTCGACATCGTATTGTGACTGCGAGTCTCGATTTTCGAGTTAGAGCCCCAGTGCAGGGAACCTCGGAAGTTATTCTTTAACTTTTACTGTGAGAAAATGACACAATTCTACATTAATGCATTTAGCAGACGCTTTTATCCAAAGCGACTTCCAAGAGAGAGCTTTACAAAAGAGCATGGGTCACTGATCATAACAACGAGGTAGCCCCAAACATTGCAAGCAGCCAAAACGTGAAGCATACATTGTGAAAAATCAAAGAAGAACAATCAGTAACACTTTAGAATAATGGTCCTTTGTTAATAAGTAGCTATGCAGGAAGTAGGGTAGATTGAAGACCAAACGGGCCGCCGCGTTCTGAATCCTCTGGAAAGGGCGGGTTGCTCATGCAATTCTAACGGCCTACAGATGTATCACAACATTTTAATGTGAAAGCACTAATATCAGATCAAAATAAACACATGTAGCCTGAATTAAAATATTCAATAACGTAGGGTAGTTTACCGTCAGAGACAACCACTAGGCCTCATTCAGCCAGTTTAAACAGCTGCTGGATGACGCTGTTCATTTTCTATTTTTAGTATTAAGGACAAGACAAAGACTGGACACCAAACAGAAACCTCAATACACAAACCAAACAACACACGTGGACACAATGATGCTAACGAGAACGAGACACAGGTGAAGACAATGACAGGGAAACTAGGGCAGGGCAAAAAACTGAAACCGGGGGGGCACGGCTGTGGCCGTGACAGTTGTACCCCCCTCTCAAGGGACGTCACCGGACGTCCCACAAGGCCGGGCAGGGGGTCGGAGCAGGTCCAGAGGACGACCCGGAGGCAGGGCAGAGGGCCGACGCAGATCCGGGGGGCGGCCCGGAGGCCGGAGCAGGTCCGGGGAACCACCCGGGGGCAGGACGGGCACAGGGGACACGAGGGGACACGAGGGGACAGGAGGCGTCTGGGAGCGCGGACGAGGAGGCAGTACATAACACAGTGCAGTGATAATTATGTGTGAGGATGAGAAGTCACATTTCTGGAATGATGAGGAGGTTAGTGTACAACAGCCTGGCAGAGTTTAATTCCTCATTTGTTTAGATTATGTCATACTTACCTCTCATTTTTAGAAGTCATGAGACCCACAACTCCTCGGAATGCTCTGAAAAACAACTGCATTTCCTCATACAAGACATGGTTTTGATTGAGCCCTTTACCAGCACAGCACTGGCAGGTAGAAGAAAATAACATTAAACCAGATAGACGAGACGGGGAATATGTTATTCTACTACAGGAAGTTTCAGTTAAAAACCATTTCCTTATAAGTGAAATGGTTTCAACAAAACCCAGCCAGAGAGAGAGAGAGAGAGAGAGAGAGAGAGAGAGAGAGAGAGAGAGAGAGAGAGAGAGAGAGAGAGAGAGAGAGAGAGAGAGAGAGAGAGAGAGAGAGAGAGAGAGAGAGAGAGAGAGAGAGAGAGAGAGAGAGAGAGAGAGAGAGAGAGAGAGAGAGGAAGGAAGGAAGAGAGGGAGAGAGAGAGGAAGGAAGAGAAAGAGGGAGAGAGAGACAGAGAGAGAGAGAGAGAGAGAGAGAGAGAGGAAGGAAGAGAAAGAGGGAGAGAGAGAGGAAGGAAGAGAAAGAGGGAGAGAGAGAGAGAGAGAGAGAGAGAGAGAGAGAGAGAGAGAGAGAGAGAGAGAGAGAGAGCGGAAGGGAAGGCCTTAAGAGAGAGAAAGTGACAGTTTCAGTTAAAAACCATGGTTTCAATAAAGAAAGAGAGAGAGAGGGAGAGAGAGAGAGAGCGGAAGGGAAGGCCTTAAGAGAGAGAAAGTGACAGAGAAAGAGGGTAAGTGACAAAAAAGTGTGAGGGTTCGTATGCCCCCCCCCCCTCACTGTTTTCACTGTGAGCACTGGGTTGCTGGTCAGTGAGAGTACTGGGGTGCTCGGCGCTATCTGAGAATCTATCGGGCTCCCAATAGCACTGTCCTGGCACTGACCTTTAACCTTTAACAATGGCTATGAGGCCCCATGCCCACACCACACCAGGAAGAGCACCGGCCTTAACACATCCCTGGATGTCAATCTTCGCAGCCAGAAGGTATGGCTGTGCATGTGATCGCAGCTCTTGGTCTCCATTCCCTCCACCGCCATTGGCTGTGTAAGGGAGATGTCCATCTCGGTTGCCATAGGGGCTGTCGACCTGGTGAAATACAAGGTCAAGCTCAAGACTCGTCAGCATCGCAGTCTCGGAAAACACCCTACAGAACATTTCCCGTGCCTGGAAGTTGGGTTTCAGCACAGCGTCTGATGTGACTGTGCAGGCCAATCCGTGAGTGGAACACTCGGACGTGGAAGTCCGAGTGGAAGGGCCCGATGATGTCGATGGTGGGGGTCTTGTTGTTGATGGTGCTTTCTCTTTGCTCTGTTTGCTTCTCTGTGTTGAGACAAGGGTGGTTCGGTCTGTCAGCAGCCCACCGTAGAGTCATGCCATGGACAACAGCCAGGTGTGTGTCAACTCATAGCCCACGTGTTAGGATAGATCCCCTACTGGTCATAGACCCAGTGGAGCAGGCAGGCTGTGGAGTCAGATGGCTGAGTTGTTAGGGAGTCAGGCTATTAATCAGAAGGTTATTGGTTCGATTTGTGCAAAATGACATTGTGTCCTTGGGCAAGGCACTTCACCCTCCTTGCTTCGGGGTAATGTCCCTGTACTTACTGTGAGTCGCTCCGGATAGGAGCGTCTGCTAAATGACTACATGGATAAACATTGTGAACACACACAGCAGCACCATGCTGATAAGAGCACGGTCTGGTAGGATGCCCTTTGCACCACTAGGTGGAGATATTCACTTTCAAATGCATTTGATTCATTTAAAAATGTGAATGTTTCAAATAGGACCACACTGATTGGTCAAACACTCAGCCGTAAATTGTGTTCTGTTTGAGCCGGGGTAAGTTAAGATTTTTTTTAAAAATGTGTATTGTTTTATCATTAATTGTTTGGAAAATGACCCAGTAAATTGAATGTCCATATCTTAAGTTATTTGCATAAGTTATGTTACTTGTGGTCATTGGTGGAATTGGCTAAATAAAATAATTGACATTACATGTAGCAGACGCTCTTATCCAGAGCGACTTAAAGTAAGTACAGGGACATTGTCCCTGAGGCAAGTAGGGTGAAGTGCCTTACCCAAGGACACAACATCATTTTGCACGGCCGGGAATCGAACCAATAACCTTCTGATTAATAGCCCGGCTCCCTATGACCCCCTTTGCGACCTGTTTTTCTTCAAACTCACAATTTAACCAATTGGTAGTGTTGCAGTGGGGATGTGGTTGTGTTTGAGGTTGATTCAAACATTACAGGGAAATTACATGAAGAAAAGTGCTGCACTGTCACACACACTCGCCTCTCTTCTCCTTGACATAAATTGGCACAACAGGCCACAGATGGTATCAGAGGCGGAGATGTCAGTCCCTCAGAAAACAGGAGGCAGTTTATATCTAGAGGGTTTTGTCCTGGAGTGGTTTTTTTCCAGATGCCCTCTCTTTCCCCAAGAAGCTAGGCAATATTGATATGTAGTCATATGCTGAGAACATATACACCATATAAATATAAAGTATGTATAGTTGAATAAAGTCAATCAATGTATTTGAAATGTAAACAGCAGTCTGTCACCTATGTATTTGATCTATTTGTGACAGTTTCATTTACAGTATTCAAAACAGGAGTAATGCCTGCAGTCTAGACCGTGACCACGTCCTTATATACAGCACACACCATTCCCTAACCCTTCAGGGATGTGCTTTCATTGTGCTGTAAGGGCTCACGGAAAGTTGAATTCCCTAAAACTGGACACAGCTGGACATTCAGTTGGTTTTATTAAAACCTAGCTGGCACACCAAGACTGAAAACAACCACAATAAATATCCTATTGATTTGCTATTTTAGTCATACATGGATACAAGTCGAACAAAGTGGCTTTTTGCACTAATCCAACACATTCAAACTATCATGCTGATCCTCAGTCAATTGATAATTCATGCACTATGTTATCCTATTTAATATCTATTTAATATGTTATACTTGACCTATTGTTTAGTTGTTTAGAATTGTTAGACTATTGTACATTTCCATTTTTAATTTATTTAAGTATAGGTTTATTTTATGCACCTTCCTGCCACAGTAAATTCCTTGTTTGTGTAAATGTACATAGAAAATCAAGCATATTTTGGTTCTGATTCTGATTGAAGATTCACTTCTTCTTCAGACTTCTTCTTTGCAGTCTATCAATGTTGACCCATCCTCTTCCATGGATTCTGAAGTAATAATGACGATTGGAAATCCAAAAATCTAATCACATCCAATAAAAAAGTCCAAGTGAATTACAGTTGAGTCAAAACACGTATTAGATTTGAACATTATTGATAACCATAGACATGGAAATAGGTTTGACTTTGGCGGAGTGGATGAATCTAAGGGAATCGCTCCCTGCCTCCTTGATGCGACATAATCCCCCTGATGGATAGAACATACAGACAGCATGGGGGAGAAGGGGATGGTGGAAGGCGGCAGCTGCACCGATCAAACAGCAACCAGGAGTGAGTGTGTGCGTATCCGCGTGGGCTTTCAATGCCGCTTTATCGGACGTGGCCCAATGGGCTTGAGTTGGCTAACACAGGTGTAGTTAATGAGCGAATGACGCACACTGTCCGAGTGCCATGCCTGAACTAGCGTCGCTCATTTTGTGTCCTGTCGAGCTGGGAAGCGAAGTTCCATTATGGATTCTATCTATAATTCATGTCTTTTCAGGGCCTCGGCTTCTACTGGGACTCTGCTGGTGTAGAACAAACAGCCTGGGAGCTGTGCTGCCAAAAGCCATATCCTCAGGAATTTGTCCTAAACTGTTTCTAAACACCAAACCCATTCCCATGCATCGTTGCCCCCGACGACAACACAGGGGTGTACAGAAGACAACAACGGAGTACATCAGAGAGGGGTTTGCTGGAGTCAGACAGTGCCACCTGGAGGACATGGGCTGCCTATACCGACAACGAGGGCAGCGTGAAGGTTACATTTGTTTTGACTATCTTTTCTCATTAAATATTTTGTTGTTGCTAGTTGGTAATTGTACCCAGAGTGCCAATGGAATTATGTAACGCACACCTTTTTTTTTTGTACTGCACAACTAGTATTTACCTAAATAAAAACATTTTTTTCCTTCATGGATTACTCTTCATGGGAACTGAGGGCAGAGCTATATAAGGTAAAGGGGTAAGGGGGGTGGACAGGTCCAAGGTGATGTCAGAGGCCTAGTAGGTGAGCACCCTTTGTCATGGGATCGTCAGGGAGCCAGCTACCCCAGGGCAGAGCCCCCACCTCGGGCTCTCCCACAGGCCAGCCTCCAGGTAAACAGGTATCAGGATCTGGGGGGGATTGAGCCTCCTAGGTGGGTGTCCAATAAGTCCCAGATCCTCCGTCACAGAACCACAAATTCCAAATCTAAATGTAATTCAGCTTTATTTAAACAATCAAGGAAACAAAGCCAAAAATAACTTTTTAAGAAAGCTCTGCCAGAATGATTATCAAATATTATGTTAATACATTTGTATGTCGTTTAGTGTCTGCTAAACTAATTACATGTGTGTGTGTGTGCGTGTGTGTCTAAAACCCTATGCAAAAAATTCCCGGGTAGCAAATGTAATGGAATAATATAACAACTCGACAGTGATGGGACAATGATGCTCAATCTAATTAGGCCGAAATAAAAATTGATTAAAAAATAAGATTGTACAAGACTGAAACGTTGTACCAGAATTTCCATACAGAACCGCTATAAATTCATCCTCTTCATCATTCTTTGAAGCCAAGTGTTGAATGTAAGTAGGGGTCCATATCATACAGGAGACGTCTCATCACAAAACATGACTCATGTCCTTTCCTCAGGACCATGTCGATGGTGGCCCTTGCTCTCTCTTCCCTCTGTCCCACCTTCAAGGCCTCTCGCTCACCATTGTTGATCACTCCCTCCTGCAGAAGTCTATCCAGCAGATTATCCAGGACAGGCTTGGACACTCGCTCCACGAACATTTCTCTTGCAGAGTGCAGCTGCTCCTCTGCAGAGCCCTTCTGAGCCTGCTCAGTCTGCCTACCTCCCGGAGACGAGGAACCTGGTTGTGCAGAGGGAACCCAGGTTGGCGGACGTTGTTGCCAATCATTCACTTCAGTAAAGTACTGCAGAAACAGAAGCCTGAATGTGGACCCTGAGGATGTCCTGTACCTGTTAGTGGAACCCGTGCCGCCCACGCCTCCTCTCCTTTTCCCGCCTTGGCCAGTAGCCTCAGCCCCACCTCCTCTGTGTGGGGGCTGAGAAACACCTGGAAGGTGGGGTGGTAGTTTGGACCGTAGTTCCAGTAGACCTGAACACGCTGGAACACAAACGAGAGCATTGTTAACCCCTAAATCTAAACCGTCTGTCTGACTTGGACGACATCATGTCTTAAGGGGGAACCAAATGAGTATGAAATAAACCCAGATAATATAAAAGGCGTCTGAACCTAACGTTAGACAACGACATCATTATATAGTGAGTGAGTTTACCTTAGGTTGAATCAAATCTGCCTCCACCGCATTACAGCAGAGGCTGTAGACCTCTCCATGAGAGAGTGTGCAGTCTGAACACACATCTATGAAGGAGCCCACCCTCTGCATCCTCCCCACCTGAAGACAAGACAATGTATTCAACATGTCAGCATTTCACCCTCTTGACAAAGCTCACCAATTTCTACCCTTTATTTCAGTGGTTCTCAATCCTGGTCCTCGGGACCCCCTGCCCTGCATGTTTTAGACGTTTCCCTCCTCAAACACACCTGATTCAAATTCATGGGTCGTTATTAGTAGCATTTATTTGAATCAGGTGTGTTGGAGCAGGGAAATATCTAAAACATGCAGGGCAGGGGGTCCCTGAGGACCAGGGTTGAAGACCACTGCTTTATTTGACCACTTTCAATCCATCCTTAAAAGACTTGTGGTGCAACCATGGCGATTCAAATACTGATGTGTTTTGGGCGTGTTGGAAGGACTACCTCTTGGAATGGAACGTTGTGTGGCAGAACCACCAGGTTGAGAATAGAGCGCTTGGGGCCTAGTAGCTGGAGGAAGGGCAGCACCTTCCCCCTGCTGGCGAGGAAGGGTATGACCCGTCTCACCAGACCCCATAGGGGCTGGTCTGTGATGTTCACCACCACATGCGTGTCAGTCACCCTCAGGGGAGGCAAAAGCTCCACGTCATCACCACTGACATGAGCCACAGACAAGGACTTCAGACCCGCTCCTGTAAAACAGCCGGGTGTCATTCTGCGGAATTTCAGAGTGGAGTAGGGCAAGCGTGGTGTTAGTGAGTTGTGAGAGGTGTGGAACTCACCAGAGAGAATCTCACAGTGTGGGAGGTGCAGCTGAGAGACAGAGCCCCGAGGACAGCTGATGTTGAACAGGGGTCCTGCCGGTGTCTGGCCTGTGGAGTGCAGCAGACCTTCGTCCCATTGGACAGTTCTGTAGAGCACCTCCCCCTCTCCCTCCATCTGAAAGGCCAGACCTGTCAACCTGCACTGGAACACACCTGCATGGGGGCACTGGAGCCTGGGGGACACAGGACGACAGTGATAATGTCCTTTATGGTAAAAAATACAGAGAAGATGAAGAATGCCTCTGATAACATCAAACTGAACCATCACCTGTATGAAGTCTCTGAAAGTTGTGAGGTTAATTCTGGCATCAGAGAAGTTGGGATCTGGTAAGAAAAGAGAAATTTAAATCATCAAACTGTAAGGTTTTCACATACCTGTCACTTTAGAATAACAACTGTATCTAGGCAGAAAATCTGCTAGTCTACGTACCGGTCCTTGTGTTTCCATGTTGTGTGCAGGTTCAGGGTTTAATCTGGTGTGTGGAGATCTCTGTGGTTTAATCCCTGAGTTCAAATTGAGTTTGAGTCCATTTGAGTTCAAATCCCCCTATACGTTGCTGAGGAATATTAAAATGATGGGTATTGAATTGGTTCTGACAATTATGTATGTACCAGAGCTGCTGTTAGTACAGTTAATAGTCAGATAAAAACTGTTTGGAGGTACACCTTCTGTACTCTTGGCTCTTTTCAGAGGCAGTGGTGATGTCTGATACTCTTCTGAACTCAACAGTTGATTTCTTTACAAACATCCATCTCAGGGTAAAACACATATCCACTGTTTGCTGCTACCGTCTCATCTATCTTGTCCAGCAGCTCAGTGACCTGAGTGTCATCACCCCTGTTCTCATTGTTGAGGACATTATACCACATTTCTCAACAAGCCACTGGAGGGCCTTCCGTTCTCTCTCAATGTGCTGCTCAATGGTTGTGTTTCCCAGACAGTCCCCATGAGTGAACAGCACTATAGTGTGACTCCAGACTCTGTGGGTGTCCCTCTACTGATCTACTGTCTTTCACTCTGAAAGAGACATCCAGCTTGATGACCAGGAGGAGAGTGTGGGGTCCCGGAGGACACAGAGACACACTGCGTACTATCTCCTGTTTAACCAGCTCAGTACTCCTCTCTACAGGGTAAATCCTCCGCCATCCTGGAGTGTCGACCACAGTGACCTTCCTCCCTGATACTTCTCCCTGTCTCTTCACACACTGAGCAGCTGTACTCTGGTCAAACTCCTCTCTGCCCAGGATGGTGTTTCCTGGTAAATTGTTCCCTTCATCTCCCCCCCCCCCCCCCCCAGCAGCACAATCCTCAGCTCTGAGAGATGGAGGGAGTTACCTGTCAGAGAGAGAGAGAGAGAGAGAGAGAGAGAGAGAGAGAGAGAGAGAGAGAGAGAGAGAGAGAGAGAGAGAGAGAGAGAGCAACAATGAGGAATAGAAGGACAAACAAAGAGAAAAAGATAGTTTAAAGTTTAATTCATATTTTTCATATTATAAATGTACTGAAAGATTGAATAGAGGTAAATTATACTGTGTTGGTAAATACAACTGTCGATAAACTACAGTGTGTTCTTAATCAAATACACAGTTTATACCCGAGACGGTGCAATAAAAACCTTCAAAAGTTCACTTTACAAACGCTCACATGATACACTTCCTGTTCGTGGTTTGAATTGGACTGGAACACTGAAATTAAGACTGCTTACCTGAAGCCATTGTTGATTTTCCTCCGTTTGGTTTCCTTTTCTTTTTACTCCTGGAGGAAACGGAGTACTAGCAAGGTCAAAATATATCCAAGTTCTGCGAACGTTTTAAACAGAAATGGACGAGATACACTGAGTGAAGCAACATAGACGCGCAAACAAGTGAAATGTCGTCTCGAGTTGGGGGGCGGGATTTCCTTGTACGCAGCAAAAATCTCACTCCAAGGTTTTTTGAAAGTTAGCAGTCCTGTCAGCCTAAACAATTGTTACCGAGGTGCTACGCGACCTAGTGCATCTAAACCCTAAATCCTGAATCGGTTAAATTCAGACCAAGAATCTTGTAACGTGGCTATTGTTGCTGTATTAAAATTAATGAGTTGATCTGGCTCACAACTAATTCGACTGTTCATTTACTTTTAACCATACCACACAGCCTATAAGCCTAGGACGACGAGTGAAAGTTGTCTGTTGGTGAAAGAGAACCTACCAGACTAAAGTTGTTTTTGAGGATAACTGCGGAAGTACAGAGTGCCACGTGACAGGCACTGTACACAGGTGTAATGTGGATGAGCGCTTCGACATAACTCCATAACTCGAATAACTCGCGTCCATGTTTTGCGTTGGAATCCTTTCAAACATGTTGATCTGGCACTTACGAAATTAAAATCACAGCGTTGATACTGTAATGGTACTGGAAGAAATCCCAAACAACATTGTAACTGATATAAGTTTTGCCAATATATCTAGGCTACTTTGCTGTGATCAGATATAGCCTACCGTATCGTAAAAAATGTGTTTGCACGATGTAGCCTAAGTGACATGGTTTACATTAAACTTAATCTCGTGTTAAAGAGCTAGTGAAGCTCATTAAATGTATTTTCCTCAGAACGGATTGGATAGTTGAGAGAGAGTGAACAAATGAAAGAGGAAAAATAATTAGGCCTATACACAGGGAGAACAAGAGCGAAAAAGGTTTCCTTTCACTGTACAACCATGTCCACATGACCGTTTCAATATTGAAAATAGCAAGGGAAACTAAAATATTCAGTTCAATCTTTACAAAATAGCGATACAATAAAAAAGACACACTGCATTTCCAATTACATGCCTTCCAAACGGGCTTGGTTTTAAGGGGCGTCTGAGGAGGGTACTCCCCCCCCCCCCCCCCCCCCCCCCAACATCGTCAGAGAGAAACTGGAGAGAGAAGTTCTGTGAGACCACCATGGTGGGTAAGGGTTGCTGTTTGAAGTTAGGCCCTCGTTCTCCTAATTAACTTCAAACAACACCATTTATTTTCAAAAGGTTTTTGTTGAGGTGGTACAAATCACACACCCTTGGCACACCCAAAGTTACATCCAAACAGTGAAGTACAACCGAGAATCAAGGTTCAGAAGTGCATAGTGTGGTGGAAGACAGTCAGGGTCTGCATGTTTTATTTGCATTTTGAAGGTCAAAATCATTAAAAAAAACTGTCACTTTTATCACTCTTTAATGATAAAACCACAGAAGAACATTCACCACTCTCCCTTCATGTAAACAATTAAGTCAAGCAAGTTCAGGCAAAACGTTTTTTACTAAAATGTATCCTAATTCCTCACCTAAAGGGTCCGCTAAAGGAACACATAAACTGTCAGATCTATAAAGAATTCAAGGAAACACAAACACTGTTTGACCTCACCCAGATGCTTGGTGAACAGTATTAGCTGGGACTTAACGCTGCTGGGGTATGGTGTGCTTGCTCACGTCTTCCCGTCTGTCTGGCCCAGAACATCGTTGCCGTGGGAGCGGGATTCTGTGATGGTCTGGGCTTCAGGGACAACACCAAGGTTGCCGTCATCCGTGTGGGTCTCTTGGAGATGGTGTCCTTCTCCAAGCTCTTCTGCAAGGTGAGGAAGAAATGCCTTTCAAACTTAGTATCCAATTTAAGTTACAGCAGGAACACAAACACACACATACACATGTGTGTGTGTGTGTGTGTTGTACCCCTAAAAAGGGGAGATATCAATACTTGGACACGATGCATTCCTTCTGGCGGCCTCTACCGGCCTCTGCAGGCATGACTAATCAATCACAAACGTCATCTCTCAAATGGCTCAACAAGTAGATCAGAGATTATACATTGCCTGTTTATGACCTGTTTATAAATTAATTTCCATGTTATGCCCCTTTGACCTATTGAATTTATCAATGATCAGCTTCCAAAATAAAATAAATCAACCACAAAATCAATCTATCACATGTGTACTGTATATAAATGAAAGATAACAGACTAAATGGGCAAATAGCAAGGCTGAAATGTGATCTATACCGATTGAGCAGGAACACATAATAAATCCTTGATATCTCCCCCAAAGATCCAGGTTTTCCAAGGTCAGTCCCACACGGCGGATGGTTTCTTTGTGCCGATACTTGATGATACTTCATCTACACCTCTGGGGAATATCAAAATGTGTGTGTGTGTCCACAGTCTATTGAGCTGGAGGTAAAGATGATCAACGGTCAGAAGCTGCAAGGTCCACAAACCTCTGTTGAGGTGTACAATATTTTGATGAAAAGAGACATGGTGAAACAGTCAGTCCAATATCTCCCTAAAGAGGTGTTAGCATTAGCATGAACATTAGCCTTAACATTAACGTCAGCCTTAGCACTAGCATTAGCTAATACTGGCCTCTGTCTTTTTTTTTCACAAGCCAAAACAATGTGGTTTATTAACATCTGCTACATCAATGTAAGCGGTACCTCAATGTATACATTTACAACTTGGTGCCATGTTTATCTGCCTCTCAGGTACCTGCTGTACCCTGCCAAAGTCAATGATGGTGCACTTTGGCACAGCCATCATTGAGTCCATCCTCACCTCCTCCATCACCATCTGGTACGCTGCAGCCTGCTTTTGTCTTTGGCAGTGGCAGCAGCATACCAGATCGTATCATTCGCACTTCGGAGAAGGTGATTGGCTGCAATCTGCCTTCCCTTGAGGACCTGCACACCTCGAGGACCCTGAAGCGAGCGAAGAAGATTGTGGCCAACTCCTCCCACCCTGGACACTCCCTGTTTCAGTCACTCCCCTCCGGCAGAAGGCTGCGGTCCATCAGGACCAAAACCTCACGCCACACAAACAGTTTCTTCCCTTCCGCTGTTGGCCTCCTCAACAAGGCCAAGAGTTCACACTGACTTTAACGACTTCATGTCTTAAAACAATTTGCATTTTGCACTACATCACAATTCCTGTAATATTTGTATTTTATATTGTATTTTATATTGTAAACTGGCAACTTATATTTTATTTGATGGCAACTTATATTTTGTTTTATTGTATATTTTATTTGAATTGTTTTCCACTTAGTATTGCTAGTTTATGTATCCTTAGTATAGTTAGACCGCATATTTAAATTTAAGATTCTTATGTTTATTGTATGCACCTTCCTGCCAAAGCAAATTCCTTGTCTGTGCAAACTTTCATGGCGAATAAATCTCTTTCTGATTCTGATTCTGGTTTGCAGCTATGTGTCAGATCTGCTTTGAGGGCAGAGCGGTGCAGGAGTTTTTCACTTGCGTTCAGAACCACCCTCAGCACATGTGAAGTGGGAAGCTGACCTCAGCCAGAGGCCGCTCCTGCAGTAACGCTTCTCTACCACCGGGGGGAGGGGTTCTCTAACTCCAAGCATATGCACACTGTTCCTGTTAGAACAACATATCGAAATATGTTTTCTGTTAAATGTGTTTTTGACTAGATCTTCTCACTAAATGTTTTGTTGGTAATTTTACCTGAGTGTCAATGCAATTGTGAAACGCACAGTATTTGAAATTTGTTTTTTTTTGTGTCTAAATAATGAAATACGTCGTTTTTTTTACTTTTTGTGTGTGCAGAACTAGTATTTACCTAAATAAAAATAACTGTTTTAATTAATGGATTACTCTTCATGGGAAATGAGGGCAGACTTATATAAGGTAAAGGGTTCGGGAGGGTGGACAGGTCTGAGGTGAACCAGAACCCCACCATACGCAACCATTTATTTCAACCATACCCAAACCCACACAATTCTCATCCAACCACACACACAAACCCACAACCACAATCCCTCATAAAACCACACACAAACCCACATTCCTCCCCCACAACCCCTTACACTCACAGGCAGGAAATATATGTTAGGGAAGTAGTGGATGTCGGGCCACTCCCTCAGGAAGTAGTCTCTGTCCCCCAGGAAGACCAGGCAATGCTCAGACAGGTATCTCCTGATCTTCCGGATGTTGTAGTAGAGGGTGGATCTACACGACCGGGAGACTACAGCAATGTGGGCAGTGAGGGTGAGCTTGTCATCCATGGTAACCCCGAGGTCCCAGGCAGAGGATGGTATATCTAGCTCTCTCATCCACTAACTCAGTGATTTTCAACCACTGTTCCGCGTTGTGCCGTGAGAGATCGTCAGGTGTGTGGTGAGATCCTCTTGAAAGATTCCGACACAGCTTCCAAAGACCGTGCAAGACAACCGCTGTCTTGCGTGTTCAGCACCTTGGAGAGCAACTCCCGTGTGTTCTGACTTTGACAACCGTTGGCACGAGAACATTGTCGACCGTTAAATTCTCCGCGTCTCTGGGATGGACTTGCAACGCTCCGTCTCTGCTACAGAGCCGACTTGCACTACAGTGTTCCTGGTTTTGCAAACGCAGATGTCGCAAAACCCATAGCATTAGATGGACGTGTTGCGTAATTCCAGTGCTGTCCTAACAACTCAAAAAGTTAACCGATTAACCAAATGTTTCGGTTGAAGTTCTTGTCTTAAGTCAACCGGAGCATGCAACATCTCGAGTCTCTGTTTTGCTGGCCAAAATATTACACGCACCTGCAAGAATATAAAGAATCAGCAGGTGATTCTTTTGTATACTCGAATTCCTAGCTCCAATTAGAACACTCCAGACTAGAACACACCTTTAGTCAAAGGGGGTCAATGAAAGTCCACATCTAATAGTGGGCAGTAATTGGGGCAACCATCAGTGGGATGGCACAAATCAACACTATATTGACAAACCCTATATTGTCCATACAAGCGCCTGGGGAGGGAGAAAAGAGTACACAGTGGTTTAGCCCAGCTGTCCCAAATAAATAACGGCTGACGGCCAATGTAATTGACTGATACTTAAGAAAGTACCATCAATTGTCCGCTAGAGGGTAGTCATGTATTGCACAAAGCCCCTCGATTGTGATAAATGAGCTGTTCGGCTAAATTCCAAGTCAAGATAGTCTTTTAAACGGATAATTAGACGACCTTATTTTTGCTATTTAAATGTACTTAAAATAAATAACGAAAAACATATCAGATGTTTTGTTTTTCTTCAAAGTTTTATTGAGGTACAGAAGCAGAGACCGTTTGGTGTTGGTGTAGGTTGCGTACATGAAACAGTGCTTCAGTCTTTATTCATGATAATTTGGTAAAATTTGATAAGAAAAGAAAACAGCCATTGTGTCAGTGTTGCTGTGGTTACAGAGTGTAAACTACAGACTGCAGCAGTGATGGACAGAAACATTCAGTATAGCTGGTTTCTTCTCTAAACAGTGTTCTATTTCTACTCTACTGTAGGATATCAGCACAACCCTATCAGCAAGCCCCTCTATCATGGTGACAAGGCACTTTTAAAGCTGTTCTTAAAATGTTTGCACGGTTTGTTTTTGTGTTTAAGTATACTTTTAACGCTCACTGAAATTAACTGAAATATCCCCTATTCACTCTCCCCATTTCTCATCTTCTGTCAGCAGTCCTCCAGCCGAGGCTTATCTCCTCTTCTTCTTGAGTCTTGCCGGCATCACTCCAGCTCATCATGATTCTGGGTCGACTCATTGATGACCTATTGGAGAAAAGACAGGATTTTCGGATGTCATTCGATGATCTCGACTGGTTTTTCTAGGCTACCAATCTGTGTCCTGCTGATCTTCAGTCAATCGATCATTCATGGAAGACTCACATGTCCATCTCTGGTCTCAATAGTCTTGATCACAACCTTTTTGGACAGGCTGTCCATCATTGGCCGAGCCTCCACCATGGATTCTAAAGTAATATGGAGATGATTGGACAAACAAAGTATGTAAATAAATTTCCAATTTACATAAGTCATATCCAATTTCAAAGTCCAAGAAATAGGTGCAATTACGTATATAACACCTGAAATCCAATTGGATAAACATGACTGCTTCATATTTTAGTTGTCATTTTTGTTGTCACCCCCCCAAAAATGTTGCCTTTATAAGTACAATTTGTGTCCTGTAGAGCTGGGAAGTGAAGTTCCATTATGGATTCTATCTATAATTCATGTCTTTTCAGGGCCTCGGCTTCTACTGGGACTTTGCTGGTGTAGAACAAACAGCCTGGGAGCTGTGCTGCCAAAAGCCATATCCTCAGGAATTTGTCCTCAGTACAGTTCTATTCACTGCAATGGTTTTCAATAGTTTTATAATAGAAAACTGTTTAAAGGGGCTTTCAACTTACCTCTCAGGTTGAAAGAAGAGAAGTTGGGCATAGGAGTGGTAATTCTGGGAGAAAGAGACAATGAAAGGAGAAAGAGGGATTGAGGGACAACAATGGGGGGGAAGAGAGGGGAGGACAGTTGGGGAGGGAGGGAAGGGGATAGAGCAGGGAAAGCGCATTAGACAGACAGTGGAGGATTCCAGAAACTGGCATGTAAAGCACAGACAGACTAATCTTCCTAATCCGCCAACCTCAGGAGAATGACTGGTAGTAACCAGCCTGTTCCAGAGTTCATTTAGCCTGACTCATGTACACGCACACACACACACACACGCGCGCGCACACACACAAACTCTCTTTATCTCTCTCTCTCCCCCCCCCCCCCCTCTCTCTCTCTATCCTTCTTGTAAATCTATGACGCGGTATCACTCTCCCCCACTCCTTCGCCCCCCGTCTTATTCCTTCCCCCCGTTGTCACCTGCTCTCCTCTCCCTCCAGAAGTTTCCTGTAGGTGGCGATCTCGATGTCCAGGGCCATCTTGACGTTGAGCAGGTCCTGGTACTCCCTGAGGTGGCGAGCCATCTCGTCCTTCATGTTGCGGATGTCATCCTCCAGACGGATGATGGTGTCCTGGTAGTTAGCCGCCTCCAGGCCGAAGGTCTCCTCCATCTCCCTCATCTGTCGTTCCAGAGACTCGTTCTGAGGGAGGGACGTGGATTTGGCGGTCAGTCCCATGCGAATGGCCTCCACCCTAACCAAAACTCAAATTCCTCTTTGTGTTCGTAAATGCTACTTGGAAGACGTGCTCGATCGGGGGGCTTGTTCGCTCGAGCGTCAAACTAAATTGGGCGTTTCATGCCGGCGTCGAGGTCTCCTCCTCCTTTCGTCACTCTGTCAAACCGAGCCCTGAGGAGAACAGCACGCCCTCGCTGGAGCCGCGGTTCTATTTTAATGCTTAAAGTCTCATTAAAGTTGCATGACTCCTGACTCAGCACATGATCAGAATAGCCAGTTCTCTGCTACAGCATGCTAAGGTACGGTTCTGAGGGGGCGGGTTAGGGACGGGAGGCTCTGAAAGGAAACGAGGCTGGCGCGAGATAAACCTCCCCTTTTAATTTGATTTTGAGGTGACAAAGCTTATCCAGGATCAGCATTGACGGGTGATGAAGCCTCTTTGTCGTCTGAGGGGAGCCGAGGGCACTGGAGACAGGAAGCGAGGGGGCTTACCGTTCCTTTGAGGGCTTCCACGTCGCAGGTGAGGACCTGCACTTGGCGCCTGTACTCGTTGGCGTCCTGCTTGGCCTGGCGAATGGCGTCGGTGTTGCGCGCCGCCGCCTCAGTCAGGTCGGTGAACTGGAAGGTCGCCGGGGGGAGGGGGGGGGGGGAGGGAAAAGGAAAAGCATTAGACAGAGCATCGGATGATGCCATGCCACACAAATACTGACTCATCTTACTAGCAGGCGGATAGGGGGGACTTATATTGATTGTAACCGGGGCATTGTTAGGACAGCATAACATGTATTCCATCTTCGTTGCCTGCATTCAGTAAAGTGAGGTCGGGTTCGGTTTAGAGAGTTGGTGTGACCGTGGAAAGGAAAGCGCGCGCGTGTGTGTGTTCGAGAGAGACAGTTATACGACTGACGCTTGCATCAGGAGTGTCCAACTACCCTGAGATTAAGTGATGAAATCCCTCTCTCCTCCCTCTATCTTTCATCCCAGAGTCTTACTGTTTCACTCCAATGGGATCTGTCTGTACCTAAACAGATCTTTTTTACTCAGAATAAGGACAATGTGCTACCCCCCCAAAATCCCCTTGATTCCCCTTGGTGAAGATGAATATGCTTTTAAACGAGAGAGTGTGTGTGTGATTGTGTGTGTGTGTGCGTGCAGGACCATCTGTCCTGCTGAGAGTGGCTAATCCCCCTGAGGGAGATCCAGGAGAGTCCTTCACGTTGCACTCACACACACACACACACACACACACAAAGAATAACAGAAGCAAACGTATTTGTTCACTGACCTTTGACTTGTACCATTCCTCCGAATCCTGCATGTTCTTGTTGGCCAGAGTCTCGTACTGCAGCCGGACATCCCTCAGAGCGCTGGTCAGGTCAGGCTTGACCACGTCCATGTCTATCTGAACATGCTGCTCGTGCATCTGAGCATGCAGGTCAGCGACCTCCTGCACACAGAGGAGAGGTGAGGAAAGGAGAGGTGGGGAGAGGAGAGGTGAGGTGAGGAGGGGAGAGCAGAATGGAGGAGAGGAAAGCATTCAGGTCTGCTTGTTTACATTTACATTTAGTTATTTAGCAGAGGCTCTTATCCAGAGCGACTTACAGTAAGTACAGGGACAATCCCCCCGAGGCAAGTAGGGTGAAGTGCCCAAGGACACAACGTCATTTGGCACGGCTGGGAATCGAACCAGCAACCTTCTGATTACCAGCCCGATTCCCTAACAGCTCAGCCACCTGACTCCCTTGTTGCAGTATTACCATCCTATATAATGTTTCACACATTATCGGGTTGTTACACATGAACACATACTTTTTTTGACAAGGCAAAACCTGTCATCCAGTGTGTCGACGTCACCCAACAGATGACTTAGCCATCAAGCCCTCTCTCCCCGGCACATACTTAATCATTCCATGTGCTATCCTGATCCACTCCCTCATAAGCCTCGGTGCTCTATTCGAGTGTGGGTAATCATGGCAATGACCCCTGAAGGGTTGACAGGCTGATCCAATCAGGGCTGGGTGACAGTGGCGTGCAAAACGCCGTCTCTGACATGGCCCCTGGAAGGACCTGGAACTGGCCTCCAGCTAACTTGGATTAATACCTTCAAAGTCGTTGCGTCAAGTAGCGAGTCTGTCGCCGTCTCTCACCTCGTCATGCACCTTCCTGAGGAAGATGATCTCCTCCTGTAGAGACTCCACCTTCCTCTCCAGGTCCAGGCGGGCCAGGGAGGCGTTGTCCACATCCTACACACACAACACACAACGACACAGAACACAGGATTGGTGTATTCGCCACACCGGTTATCCAACCGGCCTCGTAAACATCCACCAATGCGCTGTAAGCTTCTCGTGTTACTGTCGGAATTCTCCTTTCGATCTGAGTGTCAAATGATTGTGCATTGCATTTGTTGTTGTGTGTTAGCAAACTGGGGTGAACCTCCCTGCTAATCGGCACAGCGCAGCCTGGGTATGTGGGCTGATTAAGACAGACAGTGTCCTGCATTTGTCTCCGGCAACACAAGCAACAGGAAGGGAGATAATGGGATTACCAACTTCCCGTATTTAAAGTCAAAGACGATCGCACAATTATAAATATGCCAGTGGGAAATCCTCGTTGTATAGGGTGTCTTTGAATTGTCTATGAGAGAATCTCAAAATGTCAATTATGTCCAATAGCCTACATTCTATGCTCAATTAGGTCCAATTTTGTATTGATCCAAGCATAAGGTGGCACCAGATTGCTCTCTGCTCTCAACCTTGGCTTCCCAAAGGGCTCTCAGTGCCAGTGCCAGATGTACTTGACCAAACACGGTCAGCTTTTGTCTGGCTGCTGCTACAAGTAGCGGCCTGTGTCATCGCACACACACAGCCACACACAAACACACACACACACAGCCACACACAAACCCATTTACACACACACACACACACACAAACACACATTTACACACACATACAAACACACATTTACACACACACACAGCCACACACAAACACACATTTACACAAACACACAGACACACACAGCCCTCCGCCTCCCACCAGTTTGCGGTTGTGTCGCCTACTCGGACAACAGCTTGCTTTGTCATTCACCCACAAACCCCCTCTCCCCCATCCAGTGCAGTAACAATGGCGTGAGGGAGAAACAGCTTTCCTGCCATAACGTCCCCTGGACAAAGCTCACTATTGAGCACTGCCTTAGGCCACTGACTGGCAGGAGAGCTTGTAAGACTTGGCAAGACACACTGACACACACACACACGCACCAAGTCAAACTTCTAGGCCTTTGTTGAGTCATTTTAACTGGATGTGCCACTTCCCTCCTGTCATTATTAAATAATACATTTGACAGATTACATTTTATTCAGATTATTCCATCTTGTTTCTTGAGATTGACAATATTTGTGGACTGATCAGACAGACTTGGGGATGGGGGTGTCTGTGGCAGGGGCGTAGCCACAAGTTGTTCCAAGGCCTACCCAAAAACGAAAATATCTCCGAAAAATGATGCACCGGGTGCACATCGCAAAGTAAATAAGTAAAAAAAAACTGGTAAATGATTTGACTGCAGATTAAGAGGTCGCAGGATCAAATCCACCTGGGTACATCGCCTAGGTCTGCTAAATGAATACTTTAGCAATGCTACCAGATTGATATGGATTTTTCATGGGACTGCATTGGAGCTGCACCCAGAATATTGCTCTGGGCAATCTGAGGTTAAATCAGTCACCACCCGGTTACAGAGTGGAGACAACAAAGCCTGTTTCTACTGCAGATCTCTATCCAGGTCCATCAACAAAGTAGGTGGGGTTGAAACCACACCCAGTTTTTTCACTGTACAACCCCATTTATTCCAACATAAAAATGACACAAAGTATACATTTATTAAAATAATCAGATGTTTTTATGGATTGGTTCTGGAGAATGAACTCGTCTGACTGATTGACAGGTTGTAGACAGCAAACGACACCTTAATGCTTCAGATCAATAAACCAGGCATCACCATGTGGGAACCTTCCTAACAAAGGCTTGGGATCAGCTATGGTATGCCTTACATCTGGAGATATTCTGTCATTTCCAAGGGGGGTTTATTCAAAGGGAAAAGTGCTTCAGATGAACTGGATAACATGCGGTACCTGTCTGAAGCTCTGTAGGTTATGTTCTGCCTCCTCTTTCTGCAGCATTTCCTCCTGAAGTCTGGATGGGAGATTGGAAAGTATTACACAATGCAGCCCCCACAAGTACCACACCCACATCGGAGAGAAAATCACGGAGCAGTTAAGCCAGAATACCGAAACAACCTTCAACATGGAATATGTTCTACTCTTTTGCATCGTAGACGCTCTAGTCAAGAATCATCAGCTGGTCACTGTCAAAATTACAAACAGTTAAGGCTGTGCAGTTTCCTGAAAAAAACATTTCGTGATCGCGTAATAAGTTGAAGGCGAAACACAGAAAGGCAATCGTGTTTCTCTGCGTTTTTAACTAAAGAAAGGCATCCAATCTAATGCTAGCCAGAGCCAGAGCCAGCAAAAATTTGATTAACAATAGTCTTTTAATCTGTGTGTTGTTTCGGATCTGCGTGCTTAATAATGCTTAAGGCAATGCCAAATTACGATTTTTTTCTTCTTAATTAGGGTACTTAATGAAGGGCAATTATTTGAGCGTAACTTATACATAGGCAGTAAGTACGTTCGTAGCCTACTTTTCTCTGAGCCGCTCTATGTCGTCCCCCAGGTTGTCCCGGTCCACTTCGACCCGAGCTTTCTCATTTGTCAGCTGGTCCACCTGCCGCCGTAGTTCTCTCATCTCATCCTCGTAGAGATCCCCGATGCGGGACGTTCCTTTCCCTTTGAGCTGCTCCAGCTCCGCGATCAAAATCTTATTCTGCTGCTCCAGAAATCGCACCTTGTCGATATAGTTGGCGAACCTGTCGTTGAGATGTATCATCTCCGCTTTTTCGTTGGTCCTGTTGGCTTTGAACTCTATGTTGATGGCATCCGAGAGAGCGAAGTCAACGTTATCCGATGAAAGTCGGGGCATTGGGGCACTGCTACGGAGACGGGTGGTCTTGGATGCGAAGATGCTCGGCGGCGCGGAGGACACACTATAGGACATCCTGGAGGAGCGCACGGGGCTCGAGTACTGGCGGCTTGAGAAAGTCGACCGGGCCATTGCGGGACGCTCTCCGCCGAACATCCTCTTGTAGGAGGAGGGTTGCCGGGTGGTGGTTGACCGGTTGCTCAACATTTTGTAATCCGTTGGTCCCTAAAATCACAATCCTCCTCAAACGGTAAAGGGATTTTCCTCAGAGAGATGCAGATTTTGCAGGACTTTCAAATGACTGTGATGGATAGCCCGTCCAACTTATCACTGACCCAGCGAGAACTCCGCATTGGACCAGGGTCGTCTTTATAGTCCACTCCCTATGCTAATGACATAACTGTGCACGGAGTTTGAGTGACACAGCTGGGAGCCTGTTAAACAGCGGCATGCGTTCAGACAGAACGGTTCATGCCTTTTGTTCACGGGGTGTTTTCCAACTAGGTACAACCAATGCAGTGCGTCATTTATGCCTTTTAAGCTTGAGCCCTAATAGGCCGTATGAATTAACACAGGGTATTTGGTATACGGATATGCTATTGGTATCAATCCCTTAAGAAAATTATCCAGAAACCAGATTTGTGCAATTTTGCCATGACACCATTCATTCTTCACATTTAGGATTTAGATCTGCCTGTTTAATTTGATATTTATATTCGCAATTAGCCTACATAAATATAAAAAAGTATAACGAACATTTTGCTCAGACAGGGCATAATATTTTACTATAAAATGATCGTAGACCTGTCTCTAATTTGTTTTAAGAGGCGTCCAGTTCAATTTCTAACATCGTAACATCCGGAACCTTTCTTTTTAATACTGTGTTTGATCGGAACTGCACCGACAGTCACACGTGTGCTTGTTTACATGCTGCTTTCAAGCCGCAATGTCTAAGTTAAATATGGATAACATCAGGGTATTAGAGTTGTACAGCGGAATTGGAGGAATGCATTATGCTTTGAAAGGTATAAAAAAATTCTTGATATGTATTGACAGCGTAAGTGTATGCTGTAGCCAAAAGCTGTCGTCTTTGGCTTGAGTAGATTCAAGGGAAAGCGAACATTAAATAGTATAACAAGAAGCTGCAGTTATCTGTTATGTCTTCAGTAGGTACAGTGATATTAGTAGACTAATGACTGCTGACTGGCCTCCTTTTGGTTTTATGTTATATACTTTTGAATAGTTGTTTGTTTTTTTGTTTTACGTGGGGAATGTAGCCTAACTCAGTTGGCAAGTTTGCTAGTTTACGCTACGGCTACACCAAAGTAATACAGAACGTGCACAATGAGTTCATCCGTTGACACCTTGGCTTTCAACAGGTGTCACTGTCTTCATGTCGATGGTCTTCAGTCTTGAATGGGTGTGTCAGTCAGTTTCATAATGATTGACTAGAAACGTCGTCCATCGCCGTCAGGATTTACTTTTGTTAACAAGATAAAATGTTGAATAACCAACCTAACAGCAATCAAAAGACTTGTTTAGCATATCATTTCCATATGCCTTTTCTCCAGAGAGTGGGGTGGCCGCAGAAGTGGTGGCTGCTGTGGATGTGAACACCACAGCCAATGAAATCTACAAACACAACTTCCCCAGCACTATCCTCAGGTCCAAGACCATCGAGGTGAGCCTGACTTCTGACCCCACACACGCTGACATGGTTTAGGATTAGATGGCGTCTCACCAAAACAGTAAGCCTGACCCCACCTGAAATCATTTCCACTGTAACTTACAAGCGGACAAACAACCTTTGGTTACCTATTAAAAGCGAAATAAAAAGGAAAAGGAAAACAGTAGTCACTATTATAATTGGAATACTTCTAAATCCTTTTTCATCATCCACAAATTCGGTGTTTTAGTTTATTTAGTCTAGGGTGTTTGTATGTCTCATGACCAGTTTTCTAATAAACATTTGGAGGTGAAACAGTAACTGCAAATGGTTAGTGTAGGGGTAAAGGTTGTTTGCTTTGTCAGCATCCAGTTCGGATGCACAAGCCTTATAACACGTCTGTTATAGAGCATCTTATTAAAGTTCAGGGAAATGGTACCTCTGACCTGCAGTATAATATTGTTTTCTGTCTTGGTTGTGAAACTATCGAACATGAAAAAAGTCAATCCCTGTAAGTTAGTACATCTGCCTTGTGTTTGAGCTGCATTATCTAACAACTTATATACCATATTTAGACTCATACTGTGGGCTACTATGAATGGCAGTTGCAAGCGACATTGACACCTGGCACTGATGTTGTCATTAACAATGATTTTGTTTGGTGTTTTTTTAGGGAATGACATTGGAGGATTTCGATAAATTCGCCTTTGACATGATTTTGATGAGCCCACCTTGCCAACCTTTCACCAGGTACGTTTTTGAGTGTGTCTGCCTGTGTCTGGCCCATAGCCTTTAGAAAACACAAACAAAACTGTACGATGCGTGACGTTTAAATGAATGGATGCTTTGCTCTGTAGAATTGGCCTACAGGGTGACATATCTGACCCCAGAACAAAGAGCTTCCTCTATATCCTGGATCTACTGCCGAGGTCAGACACTTACATACTTTCTTTAGACACTTTAGGAATGAGAATCAGCCGTGGCTTATCCTTGGCCACCACTTCATTGTCTAATGCCTCCCTTTGTTGCCTATTTCTGTCGCCATTGAATCATTTCCTGGTTACAAAAGGGGGTTACTGATATGTAGCAGGTTCTTTGTTTCACACAAAGCTCATGGACAAGTTGATCATCAGGGCCTGTTATTTGTCTTTATTGTGTATAAGAGTCCTTTCTGGAACTGAAGGGCATTCATGTGTGTTGCTATGAAGTAGGCTTCTGTTTCCAAAATGTCCTCCTTCTCTTTTGTCACAAATTCAAAATCTGTGATGTATATTTTTGACCCCTTTTCACTCTTAATCTACAGACTCGGCAAACTGCCACGCTTTATCCTGTTGGAGAACGTAAAAGGCTTCGAGACCTCCTCTGCCAGGTAACCGTGGATACGGGTTGGGTCCGGGGCGAGCAAGGGTTACCATGGTAGCACCCTTGGCAGCCAACGGGGTCCCGGGGCATGCTGTGTGCTTGTTCTTGTCTCTGTCACGGTACAGCGAGACTTTCTGCCTCAGTGGGAAAACACCGGCAGCCCATGTCTCTGCTATCAAGTCACTGGCCCGCCTGTGATTCACTGCAGGGCCATTTGAACACAACATGCCAACAGTCCCTCATGTTACCAAGTTGTTATACAACTTTATACCGCATATCTAATATGTGCTGTCTGCTCTTCCCCAGGGACTCTCTGGTAAGCACCCTAAAGGCCTGTGGATACACTTACCAGGAGCTAATGGTCTCCCCAACAAGTGTAAGGAATGTTTGTAACACGGTATAAACCTACAGTCAGTCAGATCAGATGGCGAGCAGGCAGCACCTTTGCCTTCCGTCCTCTAATCAGCGTCCCCTAACTCAGCTGTGGTGATTGAACTCATGATTTGTGAACACAGCTGGGGATCCCCAACTCCAGACTTCGGTACTTCCTGATTGCCAAGGCTCCACCCGGAAGCTTCTCCTTCCACACCTCCTCCGAGGTGAGAACCAGACGTCTCAACACTGGTCTTAGGCACGTTAATGATTATAGCTCGCTACAGTATATTCTAGTGAGGCCTGTATATGTCATGGTACTTCAGCTACCATATGACTTGAGTCCTGATAGCTTTAACGTTATTTCAGAGTGACTCGGAAAACAAGACGATAGTCATACTGTCAAGCAAATATCCAACATAAATTGCTAAACAATACTCTTTTCTTCTTTGAATAGATTCTAGAAGGCTTCCCGTCTCCTGCTGTTCGGGTTGTCCCAGAACCTTCCTTAGTCAAATCTGCTTCCTGTAGAACCGCCTGCCAGGAGGAAGACAAGGAGAAACAGGAAGATGGAGAGGGGCAAATCCTGTACAAACTAGAGACGGCCAGACAAGCTGACAGGAAGTCGAGTCAGAACAATGACACGTCGGTGCGACAGGTCCAAGACTTCCTGGAGCTCGGAGCAGGAGAAGGGACGGAGGATGGCGAGGAGGTAGAGAAATACCTTCTCCCAGCTAAGACCCTCCTGCGCTACGCTCTGCTGATGGACATCGTCAGACCCACCTGTCGACGATCGGTTTGCTTCACCAAAGGGTATTGAACCCCGCTGCTGCATCCCCTCTGGAAACGACATAAGAATGCCCGTCTCTCTCTTTCGATCTGGGAAGATTAGTGTAAACTAGAGTTATTATTCCCCCCCCCCCCCAGTTTGCGTCATTTGTCGCTATGCAGAAGTGTACCTTCATAACGACTCCTCCATTGTGTGCCATCGTTTTCCCCTCAGTTATGGCCACTACGTAGAAGGAACCGGCTCAGTCCTGCAGTCTCGCTTGGAGACACAGGTAGGTCTCCAAGATCCACAGACAGAACTCACAAATAGGACGCTACGCACGTCGTTTTTTCGAACGTTTCCCTGTTGGCGTGGTGCAGGTGGGGGAAGCGTTCAGAGGTCTGGAGCAGCTGTCGGATGAGGAGAAACTGAAGCAGCTCTGCAGGCTGAGGCTGCGCTACTTCACCCCTCGAGAGATAGCCAACCTCATGGGCTTCCCCAAGACTTTCAGTGAGCCATGCACACACGCACACTCCAACCTGCTCTTAACGTAGCTGTAATGACATAGCCATGGGGACGAAAAACGAAGAATGAAATGAATGGTCACAGGAATGGGGAATTGATTTGCCCCCCTTCTCCACCGCCAAACCTTTGTTAAACGTGCTGTCTTTCTCTTTCTCCTTCAGCCTTTCCAGAGAACATCACGACCAAGCAGCAGTACAGAGTTCTGGGTAACAGTCTGAATGTTCATGTGGTGTCCAGACTCATACAGCTAATGGTCTCCTAACCACAAAAAAACCTCCTGGAGAGGAGGGACAGAGACTTGATCATCAGACCTTTCTGGAAGAAATGTAGCCTGACTGGGCTAGCCAGGCTGAGTTGGACCACAACTCCATGGAGTCATTGTTTAACTTCCCCCCGATGCAAATGGCCATGTGTCTATTGTTCTGGATGGATGGAGATCAAATGCTGCTGTTGGTTGGTTGGTTGGTTGGTGCCACTGTATGTGTGGGTTCAAATCCCCAAAAGACCACAGCAACTTGAGTTTAGCTTGATTCCTAACTGAATAAAATGTTAAATAAATGCTTTTAAGAAACTTGTATTTTGTTTTTATTTATTATTATTGAACTGTGTTTTTTCAGAAGATGATCCAATGTTTATCTTTCTCAAAGACGTCCAAGTTATGTAAAATATTCGTAACCTATGTTCCAGCACATGTTTTATTGAACCTCATACAGACCTCAACCTGCACCTCAACACATCCCATAGTAAAAGTGAGACCTAAAAACAAAGGTTTTCAATCCGTCGCTGCTTTCCTCTTAGCTAATGTTCCCAGCAATTCCCTCAACCCCTGGTTACTCATCTCAAAAAGCATGTGATGGGCCATCTCAATCACCTCATAAAGTGGTATAACGGCTATGTAACGACACCAGCAAGCCTCCTTCCCCATATCCTTGCCTCCCCCAGTAAGTTTAGGGAGGTTTTATAGGTCCAAGCGTGCGGCCATTGGGAGATCTTTAGAGTCCAAGTGCTCATCAGTACGGAGCTATCCAGGGCTCGTGGAGCGCAGAGCAGGTTCAGACAGCAGAAAAGTGTCAGGAGCATCTGGGGGCAGCTCTCTCAGCATGGCTTGGACACAGCGGCCCGTCTGGTTGGTGTTTGGCCTCCTCTTCCTCGCAGGACTGCAGGGGGACCAGGGGGGACATGGCCACGGACGCAGCAAGAGGGACCTCAGCAACGACCAGTGAGTTTGGGGGATCACCTTGATAGCCATTGAAATGGCTGTGGATAGTGTGGCGAGTTTGATGTTTTCGGTTTAATGTGAGGGCTTTGGATGATGGAATCACAACGCGTGTCTGTTGAGTTTGGTGTTTTGATTTGTAATGCACGCTCATTTTACGTTGGATATTTCTCAACATCGACTCTACTGTATGTTATGAAATGGACGCATCTTTGGTTCGAAATGCTGTGTGAGGTATCTTGAAACTCACGCAATATCAGGAATGGGATCGTGTGGGGAATGGGGGGGTAAACATTTAGTAGTCCGAGAAACATGTTACTGGTGTGCATGCCTGCAGGCCACGGATGCTATCAGACAACGGCCACCTGGTCTTCTCCACGGGAGACAACAAAGAGATCCGCTTCCAGACCTCCGGATCAGGCTCTGTTAAAGTGGGGAGCGAGGACCTCACACAACTCATGAGTCAGGTGAGGACACGGCACACACGTCACACACACACACATACAAAGACACACACACACATATTTCAGTGTGCATCCCTGTTGTGACTCTCTCGTTTCCAGTATCTGGGGCTTCAGTTTTCTGAATGTGTGTCTGTTGTATTCTAATTGGATCAAACCTTGTGATGTGGTTAGCGTCACACCGACAACATTGAGATGATTCTTTTATCTAATCCAGTCCTAACCTTGCTGATGTTTTGAGGTAGCCATTTAAGTGAATGGGTTAGGTTAAGGTTCTGATGACCCTATTCCAAATATAGCATCTTTCTAGAATGTTCCTATGAGCTTATCCAGTGTATGACTACAGAGCTGCTGGCTCTCACATGAGCAAGTGAATCATTACCTGCTGCCCGCAGACACAGCATTTCTGTTGGAAGCCGGTCCACCATAAAGATATTATTACTTTTTACAACTTCTCCATCTCTAAAGCACATTATGATTGAAACAACGACTGTGTGATAACAGGACCCACGATGTTGCGCTGTTCTAATATTACACGTTGTCATTCCTTTGTGATTTCAGATCAAGACTAACAAAGCTGACATCGACACTATAAAAGCCAGTGGTGGGGGAACGTCACCCGATGTCACCAACAAACTCCAGCAGCTTGACACACGGGTCAGACACCCCGTGCCGTGGTCTGTTGTCTGTTCCGTACACCGTATAGCCTCGATCAGCTGTTGTTAATCCATCCATCTTGTTTTCCTTCCCTCCTTTCAGGTTTCTTCCCTCGAAACAAAAGTCACAGCGTTGGAACAGGTAAACGCACAGGCCCTTACCCACCCACGTCGCTTCAGACCCGTGCTGTTGTGCGACGGCCTCGTGTGACCATGAGCATCCCCTGTCCCCCCTCTGTCCCCCCCTCCCCCCTCTCTCTCATTGCCCCTCTAGACGGTTCAGAGGAGGACGTGCACCAGTAACCCCTGTCAGAACGGAGGCACCTGCCTGGACCTCTTGGACTCCTACCGCTGCGTGTGTCCCAGCAACTGGGGGGTGCGTCCTACACCCCCACCACACAGGGTCACTAAACCAAAGACGTGCTAGTGTGTCGAATAAACAATGGTGGTTGTGTGTGTGTGTGTGTGTGTTATTCACCTCAGGGCCCTAACTGTGCTGCGGATGTGAATGAGTGTCAGACTCTGGCGGGGTCGGCCCAGGGTTGCCAGAACGGGGCGACGTGTGTCAACACGCCAGGATCCTTTACGTAAGCCCTCGCCCCTCAGCCCTCGCCCATCACTCCTCCCCCATCCCACCTCGCCCGTCAGACCTCGCCCCTCAGCCCTCGCCCATCACTCCTCCCCCATCCCCCCTCGCCCGTCAGACCTCACCCCTCAGCCCTCGCCCATCACTCCTCCCCCATCCCCCCTCGCCCGTCAGACCTCACCCCTCAGCCCTCGCCCATCACTCCTCCCCCATCCCCCCTCGCCCGTCAGACCTCGCCCCTCAGCCCTCGCCCATCACTCCTCCCCCATCCCCCCTCGCCCGTCAGACCTCGCCCCTCAGCCCTCGCCCATCACTCCTCCCCCATCCCCCCTCGCCCGTCAGACCTCGCCCCTCAGCCCTCGCCCATCACTCCTCCCCCATCCCCCCTCGCCTGTCAGACCTCGCCCCTCAGCCCTCGCCCATCACTCCTCCCCCATCCCCCCTCGCCCGTCAGACCTCGCCCCTCAGCCCTCGCCCTTCACACCTCTCCCACCACCCCTCAGCGTTTCAGCACTGGTGTTACCATGCAAGTTGAACGGGTTGACCTCTGTCCTCCTCTCTCCCCCCATCAGGTGCGCTTGTTCTCCGGAATGGTCGGGGTCTCAGTGTACGGTCCGCTACGACGACTGCAGGGGCGGAGCCCAGGATCTGTGCGTGCACGGGATGTGTATCGACGCGGACAGGGTCATTCCCAACCAGGTACCTCTGACTCTCTCGGTCAGAGGGACATTCTCCACATTTTCTCCACAGGATTCGGGGATAAAGACAGAAGTCCTATCTCTTTGGGAATCTCTCCAGCCTTTGTTTATATCTGAGTTGTGTGGTTTCTGCAGGAGCTTTTCAGGACATAGGCAACCTAGGGCATCACCCCAGGGGCCAGTCACCCCTCTAAAATACCAATATTTGGGGGACAATTCAATGTATTGGTTATCAAATTATATGATAAATTAATATAACGTTTTTACGAGTCACATTAAGACTTCTTTAATTGTCATGTGAGATGAAGAGAGATTCTTTTTTCCCCACATCTGCTGTTCCACTTTTTAAAATGTATTTTGTGTTTAGAAAAGTCAAATCAAAAAGGGGTTTCAGATTTCGCTAAGGGCACCAGAATGGCCAGAAACACCAAGCAGCCCTTTAGTCTATCCCTCCATAGGTGTACAGTCACAGCAGTTTCTCTTCAGCTCTATTCAGTTACATGGAAAACCAATGGTCTTCCCTGACTAGACCATGGTCTAAGTGGCTTTCATTAATTATGACGAGACGAGAACATTCCTCACAGCCAAGCGCTCTTCCCTGCTCCGCGCAATTAGCTCACGGAGATGAATGGCCAATTAGTTTGGACGAGACACGGCTCGTTGGAACAAAGCTTGATTTAGGACCCCCATCGGAGGTTAAGAAATGTTTTTCATAATTAACCAGTAACGCCCCAGCACACTGGGTAGTCAATTACACTCTCTCATTCTAGATAGGTCATCTTGACGGGTCACGTATTATGCCGTATGCCTGTGACCTTTCAAAACGGCTCACTTACAAACATAAATGGCTATTTGTGAATTATTCCACCTCTATGAACTCAAATTAAATCTATTGAAATATATATATTCAACCTATATATATATATATATATATATATATATATATATATATATATATATATATATATATATCACAGCTTCAAAATGCATATTATATGTACATATTCGATTGAATATTCCAGTGAAACTAGACTAGTCGTGTCAACAGGAATCCATCCATGCCCTGTGCTCTTGTGTCTCTGCAGCCCATGTACAAGTGTATCTGTGAGACGGGATGGGGGTCTCCGCCTGGTATCCCAGCATGCACGGCTGACGTGGACGAGTGCAGCCTTCCGACCAAGCCCTGCTCCGGCAACCCTCCCGTGGACTGCTTCAACACTCCAGGCTCCTTCTACTGTGGCTCTTGCCCTGCAGGTGAGCCCTCTGACCTGAGGTCGGATCCCTTCCGCGGCGCTTTAGGCGATGGAAAGAAAGAAGTCTCTCGGCGATTCTAGAAGAACTCGAAGATTCTAGAGACTGTGAATACAGGACAGTGCAACGCGGGTGATAGACTGCCTGGAACTCGGCTCTCCCTGAGCAGGACCTGAATCAGAGATCATGATCTGATGAGACACGCTCTGGATCTTGTCTCAGTACTCTAGAATACTATAATAGTAACATCCTGATTGAATTGCCTCCCCGGAAGACCAGCCAAAGTGGTAGAGCAGTCTGTGCATGTGTGAGGGCGTGTGTGAGCGTGTGTCTGTCTGACAGAGAAAGAGAGAGCGACATAAAGTGACAGATACCGTAGACCGTGCGGCAGTCCACCCTGACCCTCCACCGAACTACAGTGGGTGCCAATGCTTCTCCTCAGGTTGGCACGGCAACGGGTACAGCTGCCAGGACGTGAACGAGTGCTCCACCAACAACGGCGGCTGCTCCACCTCCCCCATGGTGCCATGCCTCAACACCATGGGCTCCTACCACTGTGGAACCTGTCCTCCAGGTCTGAGAGCGCGATGTCACTTGTGAAAGTGAAGCAAAACGGTGCATGTGAATACAGACAGGATGTCATGGTCAGCAGGGTCGTTACTAGCTTGGTTCATGGATTTGTTGATCCCTGTCCAGGATATGAGGGCGATGGAAGGTCTTGCACTCAGGTGAACATCTGTGCCAGCAACAATGGAGGGTGCTATCCCATGGCTACCTGCACCTCCACTCCAGGTACACGCACGCACACACACACACACACACGCGCGTGCGCGCACACACGCTGAAACAGATGTTTCTTCAGTAATAAAAACTGAAAAAAGTCAATATCTCTCCCACAAATGTCCACAACATGTGCGCACCTGCACACACACGCACACACACACACAGCCTTAACTTTCAGTATTTACTGCATCTCATGATCACCGGCAGTGTGCATAAGACCCATTAAGTCAGGTGTTTACTGCTGTACCAACCGGTTACACCCAGTTTAAAGGGAGCAAATCTTCACTTGATGATGATAGGGTTATAAAATCTCACAGAGAGACAGCAAAGGGGGAAGGAAACAGCCTGACATGTTACCCAACCTTACCTACCCAATCTTTCCTGTACTTTCTTTAAACTTTAATTACACTTTAAGCTTTTTTTTTTACATTCATAAGGATTGTTTCACCAGTTCCTTGTTCTGAGAAGTTAAGTCAAGTGCCTGACAGACAACAGTCATATATTTTGGCCTCTGTAATGTAATGTTAACATTACATTTCAAGCATATTTTCCTCCTAAACAGACCAGAATACAGATACCTAACATCTTACACTGTAGTCATATAGTCATATCTTTATATTTCTTTATTTCTTCACATTTTCTTTTTATTTCAACGGACTATGTCTATTGCTAAGCGCCAGCCTACCAAAGCTACTTCCATTGTCACTGTGGCCCCTTCACCTCCAGCAGTGTAAAGCTGTGGTAAAACTCCAATGTCCCCCCTGTCCTCCAGGCTCCAGTCTCCCAGTGTGCACCTGTCCTCCAGGCTACGTGGGCAATGGCTACGGCCCCACAGGCTGCACCCAGACCAGCAACGTCTGCCAGACCAACAACCCCTGTATCAACGGCCAGTGTGTGGTGAGTCGCTCAGCCCCAACCGCAGCCGTCACGGTGTGGACTCGACCCATCCGGGTCCACCCGGGAACAGGCATAGCAGGGCTTGGTTGTGAGATGTGATTGGGGGAAATGACTGTTGTCCGTCCACCCCAGCCCACCACCAGCAGCCAGGGGTACCTATGCACCTGCAGCCCAGGCTGGGGCGGGGTGAACTGCGACCAGAACGTCAACGAGTGCGCCAGCAGCCCCTGTCAGAACGGGGGCACCTGCACCGACGGCCTCAACGGCTTCACCTGCACCTGCACCGACCAATGGACGGGCCCGCTCTGCCAGACCCCCCAGCAAGGTTAGAGGCCTGGGGAGGGGGGGTTGTGTGTGGGGGGAGGGTGTGGAGGGGATTAGTGGGGCGGGCGGAGGCTGACAGTTGTGAGGTGCTGCGCCGTGTCATTGGATATGTGCAGTGGGCGAGTGTCTTATGACCTGTGTGTGTGTGTGTGTGTGTGTTTCAGCGTGCGGTGGCAACCTGTATGGTCCAGCCGGAACCTTCAGCTACCCCAACACCCCTGGCGGTGACCAGTACGACCACGCGGTCAGCTGTGCCTGGGTGATCCGAGCAGACGCCAGCAAGGTCAGTGTTTGGACGTCGATCAGATGGCAACCATTTGTCTTTACGCAGAGTGTTCCATCCCACCGTAGAACGCGTGGACCTAACCAGGCGTTCTGTTTTTTTCTTCTCTCTCCCTCCAGATTCTGCGCATCACGTTCCCTCACTTCGACCTGGAGCACAGCGCCAACTGTAACTTTGACTTCCTGCAGATCCACGATGGCGACAGCGCCTCTTCCTACATGCTGGGGAAATACTGCGGCACCAACGCTCCCGCCGAACTCCGCAGCTCCCACAATGCACTGTACTTCTGGTTCCGCTCCGACCACTCGGTCAGCGCCGGGGGCTTCACCGTGGCCTGGGAGTCCCAGGACCCAGGTGTGTGTGTGTGTGTGTGTGTGTGTGTGTGTGAGTGGGTGTGTGTGGGTGTGAGTGAGTGAGTGTGTGTGTGAGTGGGTGTGTGTGGGTGTGAGTGAGTGTGTGTGTGTGTGAGTGAGTGTGTGTGTGTGAGAGTGTGTGTGTGTGTGTGTGTGTGTGAGAGTATGTGTGTGTGTGTGTGTATGGGTGAGTGTGTATGAGAATATAAGTTTGTGTATATGTGTGTGTGTGTCTGAATCTAAAATCTGTGTCCCCAGTGTGTGGTGGCCAGCTAACCGCTCCCCATGGAAACATCAACTCACCCGGTTACCCTGGCAACTACCCCCCGGGTCGGGACTGTTACTGGATGCTGGACGTAGGCCCTGGCCTGCTCATCACCTTCGCTTTCGGAACACTCAGCCTGGAAAATCACCCCGACTGTGAATATGACTACCTGGAGGTGAGGCGTCATGGCAACGCTGAAGCAGTCTCACTGTGGACTAATGACTGAATGAATTAAAGAATGAACTAAGAATTAATGAATAAAGGAAGGAAGAAAGAAAGAAAGAAAGAAAGAAAGAAAGAAGGAAACAAACAAAGAAAGGAAAGGTGGAAGGAAAGTCAGCAAGAAGCTTCAGGGAGGTTTCAGGGAAGGGCAACTCTTTGGTGCTCTCTCTAACTGCCTTAACTAATCTGGGTTCCCTTGGGTTCTAGATCCGGGATGGTCTCCTCCCAGAGGACCCGGTTCTGGGGAAGTACTGCAGTTCCTCATCCCCCGCTCCAGTCCGGACCACGGGCCCTGCAGCCTGGGTCCACTTCCACTCTGACTTCATCACAAACGACAGAGGCTTCCACATCACCTACATAACCACCCCGTGTAAGACAAGACTAGTTTCTGTGGTCATAAGATTGAATGGAGGTTGTGTTTGTCATTCACACACACACACATACACACACACACAATTACACTCTTCTAACAGTAAAAACCTTTCAATCCACTCTCGGGGAGAGGTTTACCTAGCATTAGGATTTTTGTCAATCCTCTAAATTCGGTTTGTTTTCAATCCACTTCCTGTGTTGGTGATCAGCCTGACTTGATCTCCTGGTGCCTGTGTGTGTCTCAGCTGACCCCGGGTGTGGAGGGACTTTCACGGAGAGCGAAGGCATCCTCATCTCTCCTAACTGGCCAAACAGCTACGCCCACAACCGCCAGTGCATCTACGTCATCCGACTTCCTGTCGGAGAGGTGGTGTCCCTCAACTTCACTCACATGGACCTGGAGACACACAGCGGATGCCTGTTCGACTACGTGGAGGTAGGAGGCGGGCATCGTGTGTGTGTGTGTGTGTGTGAGTGTGTGTGTGTGGGGGGTGCTGATAAGAATGTGATTGTGTGTGGAGTTGTATGTGGAGTTGTTTACTGTCAAAGGGAATTATGAGAAGATGTATTTTGGTTTATGGGAATTGGGGGACTGTATTTACTGTATATATCCTACCTCCACCACCTCCTCCTTTTCCAACTCCTCTTCCTCTACCTCCACCTCCTCCCCCCTTCCAGGTGCGTGACGGTGCCAGCGAGACAGCTCCCCTGATCGGGAAGTACTGCGGCACCACCCTGCCTGCGCCCATCTCCACCACCTCCAACAGCCTCTGGCTGCGCTTCAAATCAGACAGCTCAGTCAGCAGGTCTGGCTTCAGGGCCCTCTACGAAGTCGGTGAGACCTCCACAAGAACGTCCATTTGTGCTGCACAGCATGGTATCGCCACATCTGAGAAGAGACTTGGGGTAGTCGGATGATTAGGATCCATGACGCCTTTGTCCGAAGCTGGGGCCGATAGGGAGTGGAGGTGGTGTAGCCATGTAGACTGGAGAGGCTGGTCTCTGCGGGTTAGAGATACCCTATCCTGGGCTCGGCCAAACCCTTATCTCATTGATCTCTCTCCTGGTAATGACGTTTTCCTTACCCCGACGCCTCCCTCCCCCCCAGCCCCCCTACTTCCAGCCCCCTGCAGTTAGACTGGGTGGGGCTGTGTGAGATGGAGATAAAAAAAGGCTTGTAAATTAAACTGACGCTCCCGTGAGTGTGTGTATGTGTGCATGCATGTGTGTGTGTGTATGTGATTTACCGTACCCATTATACAGGCATAGATGGTTCTGCTACGCTAGCACTTTTCCCTGTGATTAAACATGCTCTTGAACCGTGCAGAAGAAACCCTGAAGGTCAGCCAAGAGGGCTTTTTATGCCCGCATCCCTCCCTCCGTCCCCCCTCCGCGTTTCCCTTCATCCATCCATCCCCCGCCACCCTCCCTCCCTTCCATCCACCTCTCCACTCTGCAAACCCCCTCCGTCTCCCTGTGGTAATGGGGCGTCAGACGGCCTGCATTAGCAGGGCTGTGTGGAGTCCCGGTCTGAATATCTGATGTGCTTCCGACTGTGCGTGTGTTCCTCTTACGCGCCAGGGCCGTGCTGAAGGAAGCAGCAGGCCAAACAGTACTGGAAATGACCGGAATGTTCCGTGACAGAAAACTAAATTAACTCGTCCCTGTCCCGGCCTCACCCGAGTCCCCCTCTCCCTCCTCCTCCGTTCCTTCCCAGGTTGTGGTGGCACTTTCTCAGGGACGGGTCAGATTCGATCGCCCTTCCACCCCAACGCCTACCCCCACAACAAGGAGTGCGAGTGGGTCATCAACCAGCCCATAGGATACATCGTCACGCTCAACTTCCTGTCCTTCGACATCGAGGGTGGAACCTGTAGATATGACTTTGTGGAAGTATGTCGCCATGGAATGTGTGTGACGTTTCGACATTTGCTGCACATGCGAAACACGGAATCGGGGATGTCTGACCGAAAGATAAACAACCCTCTCTGTAGGTCCGAGATGGCTCCACGGTCAGCTCTCCTCTGATTGGAAAATACTGTGGCGGCACAGCACCCCCCATGATCCGGTCCACCCAGAGGTCCCTGTACATCCGCTTCAAGACCGACGCCTCGGTCAGTAACATGGGCTTCACAGCCGCCTACGACAGGGTCATGGATGGTAAGTCCTCTCTCCAGACAACGTGGTGTGTGGAGGAGATGTGTGAGGGGTTTATGTGGCGAGAGGATATTTTATTTTCCTCTTTGACCGTCTCCCCTCGTCGAGTGACGAAGTCCGTTCCTCTTATCCTCTCCCCTGTTCTTCCCGCCCTTTCTCGCTGTCTCTCTCCCCCTCTCTCTCTCTTTCTCTCCCTCTTTCTTTCGCTCTCGCTCTCTCTCTGTGTATCTCTCCTTTTCTCTCTCCCCCTGATCTCTCTCCCCCTCTCTCTCCTCCCCCTCTCTCTCTCCCCCTCTGTTTCTCTCCCCCCCCTTCCTCTCAGGTTGTGGGGGCACTCTCATCAGCTCATCCGGTTCCTTCAAAAGTCCCGGCCACCCCAACGGTTACCCGCACGGCGCCAACTGCACCTGGTTCATTTCCGGCGTCCCCGGCAACATCATCCGCCTCATGTTCACCTCCTTCAACATGGAGTACCATGTCAACTGTAACTTTGACTACGTGGAGGTGTATGACAACGGCACTGTGCAGACGGGCACCAAGATCGGCAGGTAAGCGACCATACGAAACCATGGCAACCTCAGTTTGGCCTATTGAACTACTCGGGTGGTAAAAAAGAATGGAAGTCAACTCCGAACTTTAAGGATTATTACCTTATCTTATTACCGAAAAAAAAAAAAATGCCTGTGTAATATTTTGGATATCCATTTTGAGTTTTTGTGATGACATTTAAGGATGTTTTCTTCTGTGTAGATTCCCAAACCTAATCTGAAGTGTTGTCTGATTTCCCCTGTGTGTGTGTGTGTGTGTGTGTTTAGGTACTGTGGGCGATCTGTCCCTCCCTCCGTAACCAGCACAGACAACCTGTTGACGGTGCTGTTTGTGTCAGACACCAGCCTGGCCATAGAGGGATTCGCCGCAAACTACATTTCCATCAATGCCACCACTGGTACAGAAACACAAATAAACACCCAAACATTTCTTGTGACATTTACATGGTTAATGGGGGCTCAAATGGGGGTTTAAACCTAGTGTACACATACACTTTCCAACGGTTAAATGGACAACGACAATGACGATTAATATAGAACTGCTCACACTCAGCCTTGTTGCATCACACATCTCCATCTCATCCTTCAACCTTGTTTTTCTCCCTCCCTCTCTCCCCCTCTTTCCCTCCGCTCTCCCTCAGACTGCAGCGAGGTGTTCACGGCTCCCACGGGAGAGTTCAGCTCCCCCAACTACCCCAACAACTACCCCCTGAACCGGGAGTGCATCTTCACCATCGTCGTGGAGCTCAACATGCAGATCATGCTGAACTTCACCGACTTTGAGCTGGAGGGGAACCTGCCCAGCTGTAGCTTCGACTACGTGGAGATCAGGTGAGAGAGGACGGGTTCACACCTCGCAGGGGAGACGAGTCGCCGTCTCGGGCTCAGGCTCTCTGGACTTGGAGTTGTCTTCATGTCGATGTTCTCTGTCTTGTCCATCTCTCTCTCTCTCCCTGTCTTTCTCTCTCTCTCTCTTTGTCTCTCTATCGCTCTCTTCTTTCCCCTTCTTCAGAGATGGAGGTTACGAAACGTCACCCTTGATTGGCAAGTTCTGCTCCAATCAGGGACCGCCGGTCCTGGTGTCTCATAGCAACCGCCTGTGGATCAAGTTCCGTTCCGACAACGCCGTCAATAGAAGGGGCTTCACAGCCCACTGGGATGGCACGCAGACAGGTGTGTGGGTGTTTGTTTGTGTACAGTATGTCTCCGTTAGCGCATACACCTTTCTAAATGTCCTTCAACTCTTCACCTACCGTAACGGTCTCCGACCACCTGCCGCCTCTTCTAAACCCCCCTCCCCTGCACTCTCCACCAGGCTGCGGAGGGAACCTGTTCACCAGCAGTGGAGCGTTCTCCTCACCAGGCTACCCCCTCCCCTACCACCCCAACGTGGAATGCTACTGGAGGATCCGGTCCAGCCAGGGCAGCCAGCTCCAGCTCACCTTCGGAGACTTCCACCTGGAGGCCGGCAGCTGTAGCTTTGACTACCTGGCTGTGAGGGACACACACACGCACGCACTCTCCACGACACCACGATGTTAGGGGGACGTCTTTAACGCTGGAAAGTCCAAAACAAACCAATACGTACAGTTTGGCTGAATGGGAAATGAACCGCATGTACTGTGTGTATGTGTGTGTGTGTACTATACAGGTATATGACGGGAATAGCACCAATGCTCCAGAGCTGGCCAAGCTGTGTGGAAATGTGATGCCTGCGCCCATCAACGCCTCCAATAACGAGCTCTTTGTTAAACTACGGACGGACAGTAGTGTCAGTGCAGGGGGCTTCTTGGCTTCCTATAGGACCAGTGAGTCACCACACACACTTTCATTCACCCCCCTCTGTCACACACACACACACACACACACACTTTATGACCCTGTTTATCCAACACACACACAGTCCTTGAATTCCCTAACGACTTCAACCTCACACTTAGACACGCAGTTCATAACAGAACCCAGGTTACCAACGTTGGCACGCAATCCCTTCCTTTGGTTTCCGTGGAAACGGCCAGGGTTATGTGAGGTTCACCAGGGAACCGCGCTGAAAACAAGCCGGCGCAATTGACGTTAAGATACTCTCTTCACAAAGGAATGTCAACTTTTGAGACAGGGCCACCTCTGTTTCATTCTCCCGGCTGTTGGTTCCTTTGGAAGGGCTGCTGAAAGGAGAGGAGGTCACTAGTGGAGTCTGTCTTGTTTAGTCCTGGCAGTGGTGCCCTTGCCAGCTTGGCATTCTTTCTGCTCCATGTTCTCGGTCTCTGACTCTCTAATGAAACCGCTAAGTAGGAGGGAGGTCGACCTGGCTCCTGCATTCTGTCTGACTTGGATCAAAACATCACGGGTAGACTCGGTGGTAGAGTTTAATTAAAATATCCACATGAAATGTCACAGCTACACTTTGCTTTGAGCTATCGAATTCTATTCACAGGACTGTATCCCTAAGTCAGTAACATTTAGAAAACCTTCTCTGTGTTGCCCCCTAGACTGTGAGGGTGTAGTCATTGGCAACAGGAGCAGAGGGGTACTAGAGTCCCTGAACTACCCCAACAACTACCCTTTCAGCTCCCTGTGCAGCTGGACCATCCAAGCCACCATGGGCAACACCATCAACTACACCTTCACGACCTTTGACCTGGAGAGAACAAGTGCCTCCTGTGCTTTCGACTATTTCAAGGTAACTCAAATACACACAGATTTCACACACACACACACACACACACAGAACCACACTGCATTAAGCAATTGGTAGGTTTCTACTAGGATGTGGGAATACGGTTTCTCACGTTTGTCCTTTCTGACAGTTTTCCATCAGTTGTAGCTAAAAACACATTTCTCTGGAATGCACTCCAGTTGTGGTCTGTCATAGAGTACGTACAAGGCAACAGCTCTGAATCCTGAGAACTTGCTTCATCCACACAAAGGAAATGTCTTAGGAAAGAAAACACCAGTGGGGGGGTTTTTCCGGGTGGCCCCCTCCGTTGCCATGACAACTCAGATACACATGACATCACCCACTGCTGGGTTAAAGACGGTTGTTCTGTGTGTGTGTGTAGGTTCCCTGGAGACTTTCATTTTTTTCCCTCTTTGTTGTTGGCACTCTTTAGCTAAGCTGATCTCATCCCGTGTGTGTGTGTGTGTGTGTATGTGTGTGTGCGCTTGTGCCGTGATAGAATGTCTGCAAAATAGAAACAGAATAATTGATCTCGGTTTCCCAGCATCTGTTCACATCAAAACAAACTTCTTCTGCGCTTCGAATGTATCTTCAAAACACAACTGTGGCCTTGCTGAAACAGATAGTTCTGTTTCAGGCCCCTGTTGAGTTTTGGCACGATGTCGAGTATTGTCATACGTATACCCTTGAGGTATGCAGCTGATGTAACAGTGAAAGATCCCATCGATAGAACAGACCCCCCTGAAGCATGTTCTGACTGTCTGCCACCCACAGCTAGCTGCACCACCTCGAGATGACACACTGTTCCTTCATTGTTTTGATTTGACAGACAAGTCTCCTCTAAGCTGACTTGTGTTCGTCACACTACTGTATCCTGACAGGAGTTTGAACACGTCCTCGGTTTTCTCCCTTCTCTCTCGGCCTTGGAATAGTTTCTGTCGTTCATCAACAGCTGGTGACGCGATCCAGAATATATTTGGACTCTGTTCAGGCTGTTTAAAAATGTATTGTTCAATTTTCTTTCCCTGTCTTTTTGTGAGCGCTTGTCAGATGTTTTAGGAGTCTTTGGCTGTGTCGTGTATCTTTGCGAAACTACAATTCCCAACCCGTCTCTACTTCCTCACAGCTCTACAATGGGCCTAACGCACAGGCTCCTCTGATTGGAACGTTCTGTGGGAACACGCCCCCTCCGGCCAACGCCACCTCTGGCTCCTCCCTCCACGTGGTGTTCCGCTCTGATTCGTCCATCTCACTGTCAGGGTTCCAGATGCTCTGGTATCAGAATGGTACGACCAACCCTGGAACAGGACAATTAATTAATTTGTGGTTGGTCCAATCAGATCCACTGACTCAGTGTCTCCCTCTACAGGCTGTGGTGGAGACTTGCTTGGTCCGACCGGTACCTTCCATAGTCCAGAGTACCCTGACAGGTACCCGATGAACCGTGAGTGTATCTGGTACATCAGCACAACCCCTGGCAGCAGCGTCACCCTCACCATCTACGAGTTTGACGTGGAGTATCACCCCAACTGCAACTACGACGTCCTGGAGGTGCGTGGTGGAGGACGTGGTGGCCGGGCCGGCTGAGAGGGTCGGTCAACCCTCTCACGGCTTTCTCTCTGTCTCTCTCTCTCTCTCTCTCTCTCTCTCCCTCCCTCTCTCTGTCTGTCTGTCTGTCTGTCTGTCTGTCTGTCTCAACACCCTGTGTTTCTGGTGCAGTGTTGTGTGGTGTCCACACTGACCCAGGCCCTCTGAGGACAGAGGGAGAGGGCAGAGTAGCTCACGCCAGTGGAATGCTGGCCCCCCCACGGCCCAGTGAATGGAGCTGGCAGAGCAGAATTGAGCTGGACACCACAGCTCAAAGCGCCAGAGAAAGACTGAGGCCGAGGGAGGGGGGTATCAAAGAGAGAGACACAGAAGGAGAGACTTGTAATGAAAGCCAGTTCCACAGACCAAGTCCTCACTAAGGGCACAGCCTGTGTCTGCTTTTCAATGGAACATAAACAACAACCTGTCCAGTAGTCTCACCAACCAGCCACCTCGGCCCCTCCCAACCCTGACCCCCTGCCCTTTGACCTTTGCCCTTGTCCCAGGTGTACGGAGGTCCCGACATGAGCGCCCCCCGCCTGGCCCAGCTTTGCACCACCACCTCCACCCCCCTGCAGGTGTCCAGCACAGGGAACCTGATCACCGTACGCTTCAAGTCAGACGATTACGTCAGCGGCCGAGGGTTCAACGCCAGCTGGGCCGAGCTCCAGGGAGGTGGGTGACCGCGGACGAGGGCGGCCAAGACATACGACCGCATTGTGTACCTACGAGCATGTCTTCATCTCTGTCATGAATGCATTCGTGAAGGCCTTTATTGTCATTACGCATTCAGTGTGCATGGCGGTCAAATGGCTGAGCGGTTAGGGAATCGGGCTATTAATCAGAAGTTCGATTCCCGGCCATGCCAAATGACGTTGTGTCCTTGGTTTCCCCTATTTGTATTTCTGGGAATGTCCCTGTACTTACTGTAAATCCCTCTGGATAAGAGCGTAAATGACTAAATGTAAATGCATGCAAACACATTGGCTGTGCCACGAACATCCACGTCACTATCTTTCCCTCTCCCAGGCTGTGGTGGGCCAGTGACCGCTCCCTACGGTGAGATTCACTCCCCATCTTACCCCAACAACTATCCCAACAACGTGGACTGCTCCTGGATGATCACCGTGGACGAGGGCCACCGCGTCCTCTTCAACTTCTCCGATCTGGACATCGAGATCCACTCCAACTGTCTGTGGGACTACGTGGCGGTGAGGAGAGCTCGAAGGAAGATGTAGAGCTCGGTGCAGAGGTGCATTCTGTCGTGGGACGCACGGGAATTGGAAGTCACGTTGCTCTCTCTCTCTCTCTCTCTCTCTCTCTCTCTCTCTCTCTCTCTCCCTCCACACCCCGTTTCTCTGTAGATCCACGACGGGCCGAGCGGCTCGTTTCCGTTGCTGGCTCAAGTGTGTGGTCAGGTCCATCCGCCGGCCATCATCTCCACTCAGAACATCATTTTCGTGCGCTTCCGCTCCGACAACAGCCGGAGTCACCGTGGCTTCAGCGCCCAGTTCTCCGAGGGTTGGTTCATAGCTGACGCTCTGTTTCTTCGTCAATCCATTTCCTTCCCTTTTTCTAAGCCAGTGGTGAACAATGTATTTCTTTGTCCCTCAGTTTTGTGGTATATTTTCTCACGGGGCGCTATCAATGATTTGTTTTTGTTTTCATGGCCATTTCTTCATCAATATCCAGTGACTTTAGTTTTCATTCAAGTTTTGTTTGGAAAGCGTGGAAATTGTTTGTTTCTTTATCCTCCTTTCAGCTTGTGGAGCTACCATCTTGACTGACGATATGGGTGGAGCCATTGCCTCTCCTCGGTACCCTGCTGCCTACCCAGCCAATCAGAACTGCAGCTGGATCATCAGAGCCCAGGAGCCATGTGAGTCAGCCAATCAGATATCTATACAGATATCCTGTACCAACAGCATCATAGAACACACATTAACCTCATGCCATGTTGACCCTTGATGGCGAACAGTCTTTATTTAAACAGTAGACACTGTAGATTCCATATCATACCTCATATAAGATAAATTCCTTATTTTGTTGTTAAATGTAAAAATTGTGTGACTGGTTTAAGTGATGCTGTGACGTCTGCTCTTCACAGTCAACCATGTGACCTTGTCCTTTACTGACTTTGAACTGGAGATGAACAACGCAAACTGTTCCCATGATGTAGTGGAGATCCTGGATGGAGATAACTACCAAGCCCCAACTATCGGTAGGGATCTCAGAGAAGTGTAGAATCACCATGGGTGACTACATTTCATACCTACTGTACTTTATTTACATGTCACTTACTGGCATTAATACTGTACAGCACAGCAAAAATACAATCATTTTACACTGCAACAATCTCCATCTTTTTATTTTGCGACGTTTTTTTTCTGTCTCAGGTCGTTACTGTGGAAGTGAAGTTCCACACCCTCTAACGTCGTTTAGCAACGCCCTGGTTGTCAAGTTCATCTCAGACTCGTCTGTCGGACGGAAAGGCTTCAGAGCCACTTACTCGGCCTCCACTTCAAGTAAACTATGTTCTGCTGTCACCAAACCAGCCCTGAGGTGGCCATAATCACTGATCATTTATCTTCCTTCCTCTCTTCTCATCCCCTCCCATCTCTCTCATTGTATCCCTACTCCCCCCTCCCCTCCCCTCTCCCCACCCCTCTCCTCCAGGCTGTGGAGGAGACTTATACATGGAGACAGGGGCCTTCAACAGTCCTAACTACCCTGACACCTATCCTCCCAACGTAGAGTGTGTCTGGACCATCACCAGTTCTCCAGGCAACCTCCTTCAGCTCTCCTTTATGTAAGTCTCCTATCTCCTCATGCTGCTATATCATATATAACTATATCTATAAACAATGTGTCTTCTCCTCCCCTGCCAGAGCGTTCCAGCTGCAGCAGAGTTCGGGCTGCAACAATGACTTCCTGGAGATCCGCGAGGGCAACTCTGCAGGCGCTCTGGTTGGCCGGTTCTGCGGGGACTCCCTCCCTTCCAACTACACGTCTCTCATTGGCCACATCCTCTGGGTCAAGTTCCGCTCTGATGCCTCCGTCAGTGGATCTGGCTTCAGACTGGCCTTTTCTCATTGTGAGTGTGTGTGTGTATGCGTGCAAAAGTGTTTGTGTCAACTCATTTCCTAATGTCTTCAGAGTCTAGAAAAAAAACATATTTGGTATAGTATATGTATGACAATATTACTGATGAATACTTTATCTCTCTTTCTTCTCCTCTTCTTCATTTTTCTAATGTTCTTCCTCCTCCTCCTCTTCTTCACTCCCCACCTCCACCTCCAGTGTATGGTAATGACATCACTGGAGAGTCCGGGCAGCTGGCGTCGCCCCTGTATCCTCGTACGTACCCCAGCAACGCCGACTACCGCTGGACCATCACCGTGGACGGAGACAGCTACGTCCAGATACGCTTCCTGGACATTGACATCGAGGACCTGTACGACTGCTACTACGACAATCTGAAGGTATGTGCGTGTGTGTCTGTGTGGGTATGTGTCTTGTGTGTCTGTGCGTGACTGTATGTGTACGCGTGTGCGTGGTTCCCTCGTCTCTGACCTCCCCGTGTGACCACCTCAGATCTTCGATGGCCCCAACGTGCACGCCTACCCCCTGGGCACGTTCTGTGGCGTGAGAACGCCCCCCTCAGTCACCAGCTCCGGGAGCACCGTCACCCTGGAGTTCCAGTCCGACAACGTCATCGGTGGGAGGGGCTTCCTCATCGAGTGGACGGCCATACAGAACTCTGGACCCCTGCCCACCATAGCACCAGGTCAGAATCGCCGCTTCTCAGCCTGAATACATTTCTCGTGTGTGTGTGTGTGTTTGTGTGTGTTTTCCTATCCTTATGGGGACATCTCCATGTTTCTGCCCTCAGGAGCTTGTGGTGGGGCTCTGATGCCCGGTGACACCCCCAGGTTCATGTTCTCTCCTGACTGGCCGGAGGTGTACCCTCTCAACCAGGAGTGCACCTGGGTGATCCGCTCTCCTGACTCCACCGTGGAGTTTAACCTCCTGTATCTGGACATGGAGGACTATCCCAACTGTTACTTCGACAGCTTGGTCATCAGAGATGGTCAGTCGCCACGACTACACACACCCGGCCCTCTAAGACTTTAATCAAATTGTATTATTTTGATTATTTTGAATGTAATCACATTTTATTATTTATTATGAATGTGATTATAAGCAATTTAACTTAAACAAAGACAAGACAAGGGATGGCATACAAATGACTTATCTCTGCTCTCAACATCGCAGTGCACAGTTACTACAGCTATTCAGTCTTCAGCATGTCCCGCACGTCATCTATTCTTCATTGGAACACGTATTTCCTGTGTTGGCATGTTGGTCTTTCCCTCCCCCAGGTGAGACCAACCTGTCTCCCCTGCTGGCCACCGTGTGTGGTCGCCAGCTACCTGGTCCCATCCACTCCAGCGGAGACTCCATGTTCCTGCGCTTCACCTCCGACGGCAGCCTCAGCGGCCGGGGCTTCAACGCGTCCTACTCCAAGGGTACGTATTCATACGACCCCTTTTTACAAGCAGTGTCTCAGAGGCCTTCACATACGGCCCATAGAGCCGCACCTAGACCGACCTAACACCCTCAAGGTCGAAGCCGGTTGAGTTTGAAAGCTGGATGTTTCGTTCCTTTTCAAATGTTTCCGTACGTGTCCGTCGAGCCAGGCTGCGGGGGTCTCCTGCATGCGGACAGGGGGGTTCTCTCCACCCCTCGCTACCCCCAGAACTACCAGCCGGATCTGGACTGTAGCTGGCACGTCATGGTCACCCCTGGGTTCCGCGTGTCCGTCAACTTCGAGACCCAGTTCCAGATCCAAGGCTTCGGGAGACTCTGCAGCACTGGAGACTATGTGGAGGTACGTCCAGAGCACTGGGGAACCGGACTGGTGAACGAGTCTACTCTGAGGATAATACATGTGTACTTGAATCTGTGTGGTATCTGTCAGTGCTCATGGCTGCAGTTTAACTGCCTAATTAGTCGCGGGTTGGGATGACAGGCGAACTAGGTTATTTATGTTGGAATGAGGGAAAGCGAGGGAGCACTTTTGAAAGCTACAGCAGCGCAGCACGGAACGCTCCACACCCTCGATGCTTTCTGCAGATTCGATATCCACACAGTAAGTGATATTGATTGTAATGAGATCCCTCCACTTTACCCCTCTGATCCCAACACACACACACACACACAAACACACACTTGGTCTCCTCTAGCTGAGGAATGGTCCAGACGTCTCGGCCCCCTCCATCGGGGGTCGTTTGTGCGGGGCGAGCCCCCCCTCCGTTATCCAGACGACAGACAACGACCTGCACGTCCGCTTCGTGTCGGATCACACCAACGAGGCCGTCGGCTTCAAGTTGACCTTCGAGGCCCACAGCTTGGGTAAACTCCTCCCATTTGTCCCGGGCACTTGAAGTGTATGGTTACTCTCTTATCACACAATTCTACCAGGTTTATAAAAATAGCATCGGCAATCAGGAGCATGCATGAATGTAGTATCCATCCATGAAATGCAAAACGATGTGTTTACATTTTCCTTGGTTGTGCATTTAGTTCTTTTATGAAAGACATTAACTCTGTCCATTGACCCCCAAATCTCACCCTGACCCCAGCCTGTGGAGGGGCGATAAATCTAAGGGACACAGACCCACCAGGCTACATCACGTCCCCCAACTACCCCCAGAACTACCCCCAGAACATCGACTGCGTCTGGGTGATCACCGTGCCCAACGGAGAGTCCGTCCAGATCGACTTCGAGGAGGACTTCTACATCGAGCCGACCACTACGTAAGATGGAAGCGAATTAACTCGCGTCGAGTTGGTTCATTTTGATGGATCTCCTTACTATGTTCATGGGAAGTCAGATGGCTGAGCGGTTAGATAATTGGGCTTTAAATCAGCAGGTTGCCGGTTCAATTCCCGGCCGTGCTAAATGACGTTGTGACCTTGAGCAAGGCACGTCACCCTATATGCCTCGGAGGGAATGTACCTGTACTTACTGTAAGCCGCTCTGGATAAGAGCGTCTGCTAAATGACTAAATGTAATGTAAATGTAACTATGTCCATGCCGTGGTCCTGCCTCTCTCAGGTGCACGTATGACTACCTGGAGCTGAGAGATGGCGCCACGTTGGACGCTGACCCCATCGCCAGGCTGTGCGGCACCACCCGCCCCTCCACCCAGCACTCCACCGCCTCCTCCATGCTGCTGCGCTTCCGCACGGACACCAGCGTCGTGCACAAGGGCTTCAAGGCTAAGTACTCCATCGGTACGGAGTCAGCGGGGTGAAATTTGTACTCTACTCAAAGGGCCGTTTTTCGGGGAGTTGAATCAACGAGAGTTCATAGACTAAAGGTCTTTCTCGGGGGGGCAACGACTGTTTTGATGTTTCCTTCAAACTCTCCTCCCCCTCCAGCCACCTGTGGGGGCACCTACATCGCTGAGAGCGGCACCATCAAGAGTCCAGGTTACCCCACCGCCCACTACCCCGACAGCTCCACCTGTGAGTGGTACCTAGAGGGGCCCACGGGTCACTACCTCACCCTCAGCTACGACGCCCTGAACCTGCAGGATTCCCAAGACTGCGCCTCCGACTACGTGGAGATCAGAGAGTACAACGCTTCAGGTACTGTTGACGTTCGGCCATTTCGAGGGTTGTTCGTTTTTTGTTTTGTGCCACGTTTTGTTGTTAAGAGTTCCCTGTCGCTCTGACTGAGGTTCTCTTGGGTGGATGGGTTTGGATAGTCTAAACGCCCTTGTCTGACTGGTGGGACGTGACCTTGCCAATGCTACACCGTCCTATCTCCTCGCTGAGCAAGGTTATCTTCACCAGGCTCAGCTGAGATTTTTTCCTGCATTCCGAGGTCGATGCAGACAGGCCCGCGGGTTTGAGCGTGCTGTCTGGTTACAGGCTGTTTTCTCCAAAACACCATTCCCTTCAGTTTTATCTCGGTTTTATCTCTGTCTCTCAGATGAATTTTTCAGGGTCTCGTTCTACAAGGTCAGCTTCCCCAGTGAGCATGGATGGAATGCAGACTCCTGTTTCTTTATCAGGGCTGGAACATAAAACCCTAACCCATGATTTTCTAGCATTACTTACATTTCAATCAGCACTTACCAAACAGACTTCACAGACAGGGAGTCAGTGATGAGAAGGGATAGTCGATCAGCAATAGGAGGCCTCGTTTCCTGTGGGTTGTGCCTGTGCTTCATATCACCTCACAGCTACTTGATTTCCCTGATGTCTAGGTCCATGCCCAGGTTAGAGGATGTCATTAATACAAGGTTTCTTAAATGTTCACAAAAAATCTTTGTAGCAGTACTTACCAGTTCCTTGCTTCTTGTGACACCTGCAAACGTGTCACTTCTCTGCACGCTGTGTGTGAGATCCTGTCGTTACGTGTACTGGCAAGAGAAGGCGTCCACTGGTTGATTTTGCACTCAAGCGATGGAGATGTTTATGTTCTATTTCTTTCTTCCTGCCCGGTAGCTGATATGTGATAATGTTGCTAAGTGGCTAGTAAATCAGTCTGTTCCCTGACTCTTACCACTGAAATACTTTACTGACTCTTAACACTGAAAGAATTTACTGCCCTTCTGATCCTTGATCTTCGGCTGTGCTTTCTCTACGTACTGTACCTCACCTTGAATCAAAGTGACTGCTACTGAGACATTAACCAATACTATGTCAACGCGAAAATGACAACAGTCGCTTGCTAACCTGTTTGTTGTTGTGCAGGGCGATTTCTGGGTAAACACTGTGGCAGCAGCATGCCTGCTCCCATAGACACCAGTGACAGCTTCGCCTACGTCAAGTTCGTAAGCGACAGCAGCACCAACGGACCAGGGTTCAGCCTCTCGTTCCATGCCAGTGTGGAAGGTAAAGGACCAGGGACAGACCACCGACAGATGCATGTTTTCTTATCGACGTTCCGACTTGCTGTTCCGCTTCTGACCCGTGCCCGTCTCCCTCCTCTCCGCCCTCCCTTCCCCCATCTCCGCCCGTCCGCAGTGTGTGGAGGGGTGCTGAACGCCCCCGCGGGGACCATCTCGTCTCCCAACTACCCCAACCTGTACCCCCACAGTCGCCTGTGCCACTGGGAGATCCGCGTGGCCCAGGGGCGCAGGGTCACCCTCACCATCAACGACCTGCGTCTGGAAGAAGGCAGCGCGTCCTGCAGCTTCGACTACGTCGATGTGGGTCCCTCTCTCTGTCCCCTAGTCTGATCAGAGGTCATGAGTCACAGCCATTCAAGCCTCTAAGGTTTTTGATTACTTTCGAGGTGCTGGTCATTGTTTAATAGGTATTAAGGCCCGAGTAACATGCTTATTAACAATAAGTAAAATTGGTATGGTTCAGAGATAGGCTATAGTAAGATGTTAAGGTTAATAGGCAATACGGCCTCCTATGCTTATCAACATTAATTTGTGTTAATGAGTCCTTATCTCCTATTAACTAATGCTTATTACATGCACCTTTATCTATTTGATCTGCAATGCGCCTTTCTTGCACTCGGAGCGCTAGATACCGAAACAGATCAGAATATGACTCATGTACACAGACATAGATTTGAACCTTGACTAAAACAAGCTCAGCTACGACTCCATGAGTCTTCACACCTTCACCTTGGTGCGGTTTCGAACCCACATTCCCGCCCTCGCCTCTCCCCCAGGTCTTCAACGGGTTGGCAGCTGACGCTCCGCGCCTGCAGCGCTACTGTGGCACGGTGCCCGCCGGCACCCAGGTGTGGTCGTCTGGCAACACCATGTCCGTGGTGTTCCGTACCGACTCGTCCGTCTCCCAAGGGGGCTTCACTGCGGACTACTCCTCCGAGGAGGACGCAGGTAGGAGGAGGAGCCCCGGAGTTAGGCCGGTCAGGGTTTCTAGTCGAGGAAGTGCTGTGCTGTAGTGTGTATTTATGTGCAGAACCGGGACTGTAAGTGTGTCTGTATGTTGTGTCATGTGTTGAAGGTTGATGTTCATGCTACTGTGTAGTGCAGAAACATGGGTTTTGGGATTGCTCGTTGTTTTCAAACTGTTTGTTTCTTCTTCTAGTGTGTGGTGGGATCCTGAATGATCCTGCTGGAGGGAACTTCACCTCTCCTGGCTACCTCACCTCCAACTACAGCAGCAACCTCAACTGTGAGTGGTTGATCCAGAACCCCATGCAGGTCAACTCCTCCATCGTGGTTCTGCTGGAGGACCTTCACCTGGAGGCCCACCAGAGCTGCCAGACCGACTACCTCGAGTTCCGCCTGGGTGAGTTTCTCATAGCCTTTCTGTGTTTGTAGAGCGAGGTTGGGTGGCGGGAGAGCCAGGGTGTTTGTAGGAGAGTGTGAGAGTTGAGGCGCGTTTGATTTCATCTCTCTGTTCCTCCCCCAGGTGGTTCCGATGGGGAGCTGCTGGCCAAGTTCTGTGGCAACACCCTGCCCCCTGTTCCCCTGGTAGTTTCCACCTCCGAACTGTGGGTCCACTTCCAGACAAACAACGCTGTGGAAGATTTAGGCTTCATGGCCATGTATCAGTTCTCTGGTGGGTCCCATGCTCCTTCAACTATACCTTCAACCGCTAATGGAGATTCACTGACAACGACAACAAATTAACCACAACAATGGCTGCCAATTGTCTTAGTTCAAGACATCAAGTGAATGCCAAACCAAGAGAAAAACTAAGAACAATGTTGCTATAACCTCCAGGGAAAACGGTTTTGTGCAGCCTAGTTATGCCTGACCCTCTTCCCCTCCTTAACTTTCTCTCCCCAGGCTGTGGTGGCTGGCAGAGAGGGGAGGAAGGGGCGATCACCAGCCCTGCGTTCCCCAACAACTACCCCATGAACAGCCGCTGTGCTTGGCTCCTGGAGGCCCCCGAGGGCCACACCATCACTGTGAGTGGGACCACGAGAGGCAATGTAGAAACCACACTGGGCAGACTGTTGTTGTGTCATGCCAAAGTGCTGTAGCTCAGTTTAAACTTTGGAAAACCTTTTATGTAACGCATGTGTTCCTACGTTGTGGGCCTGGCGACCAGTAGCGTAGCCACAAGGAGGCCTGGAGGGCCTAGGTCCCCCTATTTGACCCCCCCTAGATTTCTGAATGCTTTCCCCGCCCCGAAAATTAAGGATTTGTCAATTTATTTTCAGTTGTTTTCAGCCTCCTTATTTTAAGATGACAATTCTGACTAAGCTAATGCTGGAAACTTGTCTTGGCCCGCATGAAACCCTTAAAGGTCACTTTCTATGCTCTTCTAGTTGACCTTCACCTATTTCCAAGTGGAGGCTCACAGCCAGTGTTCCTGGGACTCAGTCACCATCTTCAACGGCGCCTCCTCAGGATCTCCCATCATTGGCCAGTACTGTGGCACCACCTCACCAGGAACCATCAAGTCTGGGTCCAACAAGATGGTGGTGGTCTTCCTGGCTGACCACCTGGTTGCCCATGGAGGCTTCGTCGCTACCTGGTCATCTGACTCTTCAGGTAAGGATGGACCAATCGGTGACCAGCATGAGACGCTGTCCTTTCGTTGAAATGTTAGTGGACGTGACTCATTGCCTGTGTTTGACCCAAGGTTGTGGAGGGGTGATCCATGCTGACACAGGCGCCATCAAGTCCCCTAACTACCCTCTAAACTTCCCTGCCAACATTGAGTGCTCCTGGACGATTATTGCCCACGAGGGAAATCATCTGGAAATGAGTTTCAACAGCGACTTCCAGATTCCAGACAGCAGTGGGCAATGCCAGAGCAGCTATGTCAAGGTGCCCCAAAGAACGCCGTACCAAAAGACCTTTTTATTTACATTTGTATTATTATATTTCCCTCTACTGTGCATAGAAAATACTGTAGCTGGGAATGTAAAGGAATTCTCCTCCCGTTTGTTGACTTAAGGTACTTTGTGGTTGTCTTTGTATGGAAGAGTTCATATTGGAGTAAAATGTGAGAGGGTTTGGGGTGTGATACCTTCTCTACAGGACCCTACATGTTTACAGCTGGGCAGTAAACACACGTATAGGAGCATAACATGTTTAGTTTGCTGAGCTCAGCAGAAACACACACACTAACGCTCTCGGCTGGATTTACAGTGTGTGCAGGATTTTTAATCAGTGTTCGAGGGTGACACGTTTATTTACGAGACTGAATGAAAGCAAGGTCACTCTATTTCTCTCCCTCTCTCTCTCTGTCGCTCTCTCTCTCTGTCGCTCTCTCTCCCTGTCCCTCTCTCTGTCCCTCTCTCTCTCTCTGTCCCTCTCTCTGTCCCTTTCTCTCTCCCTCTCTCTCTGTCCCTCTCTCTCCCGCTCTCTCTCTCTCTCTCCCCCTCTCTCCCTTTTTCTCTCTGTCTCTCTCTTCTCCCCCCTCTCTCTCCCCTTCTCTCTTCGCCCCCTCCCCTCTCTCTCCCCCTCTCTCTCTGTCTCTCTCTTCGCCCCCTCCCCTCTCTCTCCCTCTCTGTGTTAATATCCTGTTTGTGATGCGGTCCATGTATCCTGCAGGTGTGGTCAGGCGACACAGAAGCCAACGAGGCCCTGCTGGCTACGGGCTGTGGCTCCACGGCCCCCGGCCCCATCATCGCCCCCTTCAACACCATCACCACCCGCTTCCAGTCCACAGGCTCCCCTGGCAAAGGCTTCTTGGCCTCCTTCGTCACACGTCAGTAACACACGTGGGATGACCGGGGGGGACGACCCAACTCACTCGTGAATGAATGGCACTTGACATGAATAAAATGTTTCGAAAATGTGTGTCAGGTGTATTATAAGGGGAATCGACGTTCATGCCTGGTAGTGTTTCGGAAAGACAAACTCGTTTGGCTCAGATGATCACAGCAGAACCTGTAGACATTTGTGTTCCCCTGAGAGGAAGTTTAGTGCTATAGTGTCGTCATCATCATCCTGATCTGGTGTAGCGGCCGTGGAGATCTCGTGCAGGAGTGCACGGAGAATACCAAATCAAATTCCTAGTATCTGTATACATGGAGAAATAAAGTTGAATCTGAATCTGAATCATCCTAATCATCATCGTTTCTCCAACTCAGGTTGTGGAGCCAACTTCACAGCCCCCACAGGCAAGGTGCTGTCACCCAACTACCCTGCCCAGTACCCCTACAGCTCCAACTGTGACTACCTGATCGACGCTGGGGACCAAACTGTGATCCTCCTCACCTTCAAGACCTTCCAGGTTGAAAGTAAGATGAGGCAGGGACTTGGGGTTTCCCCCTGTGATGTCATCGTTTCAGTACCTCCCTATTGGATGAGCCTCGTGCTTTCGTCTCATCGTTGTTTAAATGTAGATTACATTGATTGGTCTTCAACCCTGTTCTCAGAGCTCACTGTCGTGGATGTTCTAGATGTTTCCTTGCTTCAACACACCTGATTCAGATGAAGGGGTAGCAGGCTTCTGCAGAGCTTGCTAGCAACCCATACATCTAAATCAAGTGTGTTGGACAAAGGAAACATCGAGAACATACCGGAAAGGGAAGCGAGATCCAGAGTCGAAGACCAATGCATTGCACCCACAGAGCTGCTTTTCACCCTTGTCATTCCTCCCCCACAGTGCACAGCAGCTGTGTCTACGATGGGGTGAAGGTGTACCAGGGCAGGTCTCCCGCGGGCACCCCCCTCGCCAAGGTTTGCGGCCACACCATCCCAGGCCCCTTCTCCACCTTCGGCCCCATGCTCGTCAACTTCTACTCCGACTCGGTCATCAACGACAACGGCTTCATGGCCGAGTACAGCGCCATACGTGAGTGCCGTGGCAACCACTGCCGTGCGCGTCGTATCGGGTCAAGGGGTTGTGTATGTTGTCCCCTCGAATCTTGGCCTCCGTTCACACAGTTTCACGGTAGGATGGCTATGCTGGGGTCGGATTGACTTGATCCATTATCGCGCTTTGCCAGCCGGATGTTTTTCATTCCACAGTGAGATGGGAGGGCTGGGGCTGTGAGGGGGGCTGTGGGTGTGGGTCTGGCAGGCCCCGGGGCCCCCTTGCCCCCTGGCATGAAGCCCCCATGATTGGGGGGGCTGTTTACCCCGCTGGGGGAATGTGCCATCCAGCCCTCCATTCAGCCCACTGTGGAGAATGTTAGGAATGGGGAGACACTGCGCTTTTGAACAATCAGAGGGGATTTAAGAGAGAGAGAGAGAGAGAATGAAAAATAGAAAGGGAGAGAATGAGAAAGAGAGAGAGAGAGAGAGAGAGAGAGAGAGAGAGAGAGAGAGAGAGAGAGAGAGAGAGAGAGAGAGAGTGTGTGGGGTGGAAGGAAAAGAGGGAAAGAGATGGAAAGCGAGAAAGGAATCGGGATGGGTATGGTAGTAGCTCACAAGAATGACGAGACGAGAGAAAGCGGTTGTGTATGAGTATGAGAACGAGAGATGGTCAGAAAGAAGGAATGAGAGATGTGTCTGAGAATGAGAGTTAGTGAGATCCAGGTGCAACCCATGCTTTCTTCACACACACAAACAAACACACGCACACACACACACACACACGCACTCACCCCCAATCTCCCCTAAATTCATGTGACTTTTCTCTGACGTGTCTGTCTGAACACTCAGACTCGCAGGATTGTTAATCACTCTGGGATCGTTAAGCCCTGTGGTAACAAGGCAGCCATTATGGCCTGTTACAATGAAGAGTGAACCACACTTCATTAGATGATGTCTCAGGCCTGGACCATGACTAATGACTTCACTGCCAGGGTCAGATTCACACAGACTGACTCTGTATTAAGACATTACTTAGTATAATAACTATATTATGGTTTCACTCTGCCAGTTAGCTACGGCTTTCATCTAAAGCAATTGATGTAGAAGGGAACACACATAACATGAGCTGAACTTGAACAAGCCATTTATACATATTTTGCAATAAACAAATGGTTTCAATGTTTTGGTAGGCTATATATGACGGTTATGTATGAAAATGATACTATTTATTGACACGACCCTGAAAGAATCCCAACGATATTTTCTCTCTTTGCTAGCATGTGGAGGGGTTTTCAACAGCACCGCCGGTACGGTTAGCAGCCCAGCTCTGTCTGTTGTGAACTACCACCACAACATCAACTGTACCTACCACATCGCCGTCAAAGACAACCGGGTCATCGATCTCAAGTGAGTCCTCAGACAGACAGTCTGGCCGGCCGGCCGGTTTTCAATTCACAGCACAGCGACTCATATGAGCACTTAGGAGTGGAGATCGAGCCGTCTCTTCTTAATGTTCTTCCGACGGGACGTTTGAACCAACCGTCATCTTCGACAACGCGTCGTTTTTCGGGATGTGAGCTCCGTTCGACGAGACTCCCGCTCTCCTTCTGACCAAACAATCCTGTTTTCACAATCCAGATTCAACACCTTCCAGATTGAGGCGTCCTCCAGCTGCCGGTTTGACTACGTGGCGGTCTACGACGGGCCCAACACCCTGGCCCCCCTGATGGGGAAGTTCTGTGGCAGCCAGCTGCCCCCGGACCTCCGCTCCTCCGCCAATCAGCTGTTCATCGTCTTCAGGACCGACTCGTCCATCCATGGGCTGGGCTGGAGAGCCACCTATAGGGAGACTCTCGGTAGGTCGACTTCCGGGTAGGTCGGCATCGGTCACTTATGGTCCGCTCTGAAGCGTTTACATGAAAGCTGCTCGTGTAGTGCGCTAAAAGTTAAGCTTGAACGAGAATCAATGTCAAAAGAGAATCTAGTCACAGTGACCCAAGAACACTGGTTTTCTTGGAAACTACTCTGTGATTTTTTTCATGTTTTTTTTTCTGCCGGCAGTTGTCTTGCAGTGTCCTCTCGTCAAAGATCGGGAGTCTTTGAAATAAATACTGTGTATGGTTTTAGGATTCTCTTACATCTAATGGTGTTCTGTAAGTCTAAACCCAACAGTATAGATGTCAAAGATGGGCATGCATGTTTTGTATGGCAATATTTGTTCAGACTTTAAATACTTAAGGCCACTAGAGTCCAGTGGATTTCAGTCATCTAGTTAGAAAGGGGAGCTTCTCTCTCCTATTTCAGGCTCTTGTTTTGCTTGTCTCAAATCATGTTTCGGCATACAAATGTCCACCCATGAGGTCATTTTTGGTGAGTGAGTCAGGGCCCTGAGCAGTGTTTGGTTAACCCTGGGGGTGGGGGGAGAGGGCCGTGTCTGGCCCAGGGACTGTCCTCTGCACAGAAGCTGCTTTTGTCCATGACAGAAGCTGCAGGCCAGACATATTAGAGTACCCACACTGGGCTGAGAGGGAGAGGACGATGACAAGAAGAGCGGATGGGAGAGAGAGAAAGGATATAAGACAATAAAGCCCGAAGTAAAAAAAAAAAGAAGGCGGTTAAAACACAGATTCCGTCACTGTCTCACCATAAAAGACACCCCCTCTGTGGGTGCCACATTTAAATCCTGCCCCCCTCCCTCTGTCACAATTAAATCATTCTCCAATTGTCCTTCTCCCCTATTGCCCGTGAATGAGGGACCAGACTTGTCTGTGGGGTTTGTCCCAACTGAATGTGGGAGGGGGAAGATTTATTGGTTGCACACACATTCACTCTCCCATGGGAACATGTTGGACGGGTCACAGCCTCAACCGTATCTATATCCAGGATCGGTCTACAAATGTCTACATACACCAGCCAAGCGGAAGCCAACTCAGACTCAGTATGGGGTGACAGCTGAGCAGATAAGTGCTACATGACTTAGGAGGATGGAGAAAAAAAAGAAGGAAAAGCTATTTGAAGTGCACCTCAGTCACCCCAGTGTATGACCTGTTACTGCCACCTGCTGGGCAATAAGAGGAGAACATCCATGCAATGAAGAAATGTACAGAGTGGAAATGATGTGGTTATATGTTCTGCTTGGTAGAAACCAACACTTAGCTGTATGTGTGTGTGTGTTCTGTGTGTGTGTGTGTGTGTGGTGTGTCTCTCTTTCCCCCAGGTGAGGCCCAGGGGTGTGGAGGTTACCTCTCCACGCCCATGGGAATGTTTGGCTCTCCAGACATTAACATGGACGGTCAGTATGAACCTCTTCTGGACTGCATGTGGACCATCTCCATGCCTGTCAACAAGCAGGTCAACGTGACCTTCTCTCCCTTCGAGCTGGAGGGCTCCCCCACCACCAACTGTCGATACGACTCCGTCAGGGTAAACACTGGAGCTCCTGCTTGTCCCTTGGTCCATTCATCCTTTTGTTTGTTTATTCATTTGTTCATTTGAATCGGATGTGCAAAATTGTGAGCTACTACCATACCCATTCCTATTCCTTTCTCGCTTTCCGTCTCTTTTCCCTCTTTTCCTTCCATCTCTCTCTCTCTCTCTCTCTCTCTCTCTCTCTCTCTCTCTCTCTCTGTCTCTCTCTCTCTGTCTCTCTCTGTCTCTCTCTGTCTCTTTCTGTCTCTCTCTCTCTCTCTGCCTCTCTCTCTCTCTGTCTCTCTCTGTCTCTCTCTCTCTCCCACCAGATCTATGATGGTGAAAACTCAGACTACCCGCTGGTTGGGAAGTTCTGTGGTAACGACGTCCCAGGTCCTTTTGTGTCGGCCGGTAACTTCCTGACCGTGCACTTTGTCTCAGACAGCGTGGTCCAACGCAAGGGTTTCAACGCCACCTACAGGGCGGTCGACAGTAAGACAACCTTAATCACGCCTCCAGAGGCAGCCTAAATATGAACACCGTGGAAAAGTTGTGTTATGTACTTAGCGCACAGTGCTTAGTTTGTGTTTGTGTGTGCCTTTCCGCATCCATCCAGGACTGTGCGGAGGCAACCTGAACGCCACGACAACGGCCCAGACCCTGACGTCGCCCCACCACCCCAACGCCTACCCGGACTTCACGTCCTGTCGGTGGGTGCTGGACGCGCCCCCCCAGGAGAGCGTTAAGATCGTGGTGCAGCAGTTCCACCTGCAGCCCAGTCAGAGCTGCAGCACCAACTACCTGGAGCTGACGGACCTGCCGTTGGTGAGAGTTCCCGGGGAGGAAGACGGGTGTAGAAACATGGGCAAATGAAAAATGAAGACAGATTCGCCCCCAAAAAATCCTCAATTTATTTCAAATTGATTATGAATTTGTCCTTTGTGCCTCGGGGGGCTTTCGTCAAGGTGAAACTGTCGGTCATGCTCAGGAACTTCTATCCCTGTTTCGTGATCCACAGGGAGACTATGGGCAGTCGCACAAGTTCTGCGCGGCGGACACCCACGTCCCTGACTTTTACAGCTACGGGAGGACCATGTTGGTCAACTTCAAGTCCGAAGCCTTTGTCGCCGGCAACGGCATGAGCCTCACCTATCAGGTGGCAGGTAAAAAAAACAAACAAACACATCTTCACATCGCACAGCTCCTGCTTCCCTTTCACCCCAAACTTCCACTCTTGGATGACTCTGCGCTGGTCTGAGCTGTCGCTGCCTTCTTCCCAGGTTGTAGTCGGACCTACGAGCAGGAGTATGGGTACCTGAAGAGCCCGGGCTGGCCGGAGGTCTACCCACACAACATGGACTGCACCATCATCCTCAAGGCTCCGCAGAACAACTCCATCTCCTTGTTCTTCAACAGCTTCGACTTGGAGAGTCACAGCGCCTGCAACTACGACTATCTGGAGGTGAGAACCCAGGGTGGACACGGAGCCGACACACACGCACTCAACTGTTTCCACGGTGGTGCAGACACACACACAAACACTGAACTACTTCCACAGCGGGGCACGAAGACACACACACACAAACTGAGATACTTCTACAGTGGTGCCCAAAGACACACACATCGAACAACTTCCAGAGTGGTGCACAAAGAACACACACACACACACACACACTGAACTACTTCCACAGTTAGGCCACAAAGACATAAATACAGATGCCCCGCCTTTTCGTTGTGCACGCTCAGCACGCTCCCTACTCCCCGCTCTGCCTCAGGTGCGTAACGGCAGCACAGCGGACGCCCCTCTCCTGGGGAAGTTCTGTGGGAGCACGACCCCCGATCCTGTCTTCCCCCGCGCCAACCAGCTGTACCTCCGCTTCAAGAGCGACTTCTCGGGCACCCGCGACGGCTTCCAGGCCACGTGGACCTCATCGCCTCAAGGTCAGACACCCGTAGATTGGAATCACGGCCGGGCACGCTTTCCTGGGGAAAGACACGGACGCACACCAGTGTCTGGAAGTGTCAACTGGCCACACTGTGTCTTTCTGTAGGCATGGGATCCATTCAAGAATCAAAGCCACAGACTTGGCGTTAGCCAGGATCACGTTCAGCCTCAAGGCTGAGGGGTTTAGAGATTTGATTGGATTGACGGCCCTTGGATTCCGTTGCTATGGGTGTTTCTGTATGTGTTGTCTTGCCAGGTTGTGGGGGAATGCTATACGGAGGCCATGGGTCTGTGGCCAGTCCTAACTACCCTGGCACGTATGCCAACGGCACGCACTGTGAGTGGGGCATCCGGGCCCCCAGCGGACGCGTGGTCACCGTGACGTTCGCCCAGATCGCCATCGACGACCCGGGAGACTGCCAGAACAACTTCCTGAAGCTCTACGATGGCCATGACGCCAGCACTCCTCCTATTGGTCCATACTGTGGAGCCGTGAGTTTCATAACGATGACCTAAAAAAAACATTTGGCGATTTGTATCTTTCTGGTTTATCCTGATAGAGTAAGAGGATATGAAGACTCTGTTCTATATCTCTTCTCAAGACGGTTTTTAATTAGTAATATTGTTTCTGTGCTTCCTGTTGTCACGCTGCTCTGTGGATCATGGGATTACATCAGGGACCACACAGTCACTGTTTTAACCCCCCCCCCCCTTCTCTTTTTATTTCTAGGAGACAAACATTGCTCCTTTCACGGCGTCCTCTCATCACGTGTACATCGTGTTCCAGGCCCAGTACGCTGTCCTGCCCTCAGGGTTCAGGCTTACGTGGAGCAGCTAGGAGGAACAGCACACACACACAGTTTACACCTTCTAGAATCGAGTGAAAACTAAACACATGAAGTGCCATCTTTGCAGACCAATTACGTGTATATACTTGCAAATGATCTAAAATTGTACCTAAGAATGTACTTGAATCAAGTTGAATTTTTGTAGATAATTTTCTAAAGAATTATTCTGTGTTTTTCAGTGAGTTTGTGAAGAGGTGGCGTAGTCAATTAAAAAAAAAAATCTACATTGGACTGAATGTGTGTCTGAGACATCATTTCCACAAAAGACAGCAGAGCATTTACATGCAAGGACTTTATTTGTTAATAGTTTGCAGTATTGTATAACAGTGGCAACTCTGTTGACTTTTCTCTGGGCTCTTTATGCTCATTTGAAATGATCGCAGCATAAACATAAAAGTGTGCCTTCAAAACAAAAAACAGTTCCCTTTTTACAATACTCAAAAAATACCTTGTTCTGATTTAAATACTTGGCTTACGCTTTGAAAATAAAAATATGCATTATATGAAATATAACCATTGCTTATTGGGTAATACTATAGTACCAAATGCAAATATATGCAAATAATCTTTCTCTCTGTAACATCTTACGCATTTCATGCAAGAACAAAACAATATGGATGCCTGTGCATACAAAAAGGCTGTATAGACTGTATGAAAATAGAAAATATCAAACCAAGATGTGCACCAATTATGTTACAAATACCTTGCAATAGAAAAAGGTCAAAGGGAATGACCAGATAACAACAGTCCACCTGGAACAGCGAGGTACAGGACCAGAGTTAGTGTCCGATAACTGGCTACCAACACTTGCATCGCATCAGTTCAAAGCTGACCCCCCTTTTCACACACGTCCCTGACCAGGTATCAACTCATTCCAGTTCAATAGAGGGAAAATACATCTGCATCTAGATTATTGCATTAGTCATTTATGGTATGCAAGTTTATGAGTGAAAATTGCTACCGATGATGTGAATACAATGTCAACCCAACACGTGCTATGCCTTCTCATCTTACCGAACCTAGACACTGTTGAATGTTACAGGTAGAAAAAATAGTCTTTAGCTTTCCAGGTACCGACATATTTATTTCAGTGACATTTAGCTTCAAATGGTTATTGCCTTAATAATGAACTCAGTACTGTTAGTCAACCTTTATTTGGATAGTTCACCTGGTCTATGGATGGGTCTGTACGTGAGTGTATGTAGAGGGTCATTAGACACTCATTACACTATTCCCATTCTGTTAATAGTTTCTTGACAGTTTGAGTGTTTGCAGTTGGTCAGGGGTTTCTCCAAATTGCATAACATGTAATTGTTATGATAACCAAATACGTTCTTACAAATAAAATGTGACATGAGGTAAAAAAAAATCCAGGGAAAGGATAACATTTGATGATTTTTTTTACACATACTGTAATGTTTAACACAAATGGACCTTTGGAACAAACACAGTAGTGTGTCCAAGGCACACTGCAATCTATACAGCTACATATTTGTATTCCTTTTTTTTTATTGCGGGGGGGGGGGGGGGGAGCACTATTGAAAATGTGACATACTCACGTGACATCTCAAAAGTGAATGTACGTGAGCAAATACAATTGCGCGGTTGGATCTAGACCTCTTGCACATTAAAATATATGTTCTTTTTTTTGTACAATATGAGGTTTCATTAACAAAAATAAATACGTATGTGGAATTACATGTTTGATACGTGTTGGGATTGCTCATCCTGAACGATGAGCTCAAACCCGGTATGAAGGGGTCTGAGGGCCTGCATCACCGGCATGACGCAATGTACGCTAACAGCTAACACACCATCGCTATAAGCAATGCAACCCCCCTGGTGGCGGATGCTGGTAACACATGGTACAGATATAAAGCAGTTACTCTAAAAGTGGACCTACGGAAATTCACCTATCAGCAATTTAGCTATTCCAACAAACCGTCCAGTAACACTACCCTTTATTGCATATCAACTTAGTTTTAGCCGACCGTTTATTTGTTGGTGCATTTGTCGATCATCAAAAGCGGCTGCTAAATGTCGAGCTCAGATGAGATTTTGATGAGCTCCTTGAACTGGAACAACATTGTGCAACAGCATTGCTCTTAATGACACTTTCGAAAGCACAGTGTCCCAAGGTTTGATCCAGCCTCACTACGCACATTCTAAGTCTCCATGACCACACACACGTACAAGAATAAAGACTAGGGGGGCTTTAGTTATTGGTTATGCCCCCTCCCCCCCTGCCCCCCCAAGACTACTTCTTAAATGGTTATTCCCAACATAAGTAAGAAAATATACAGTTCTTTAGCGATAAACATTAAGCGACGGTTTGAATAAAACCTCTTATGTACATTTGGTGTAGGGTAACACTGATTGTAACGCAACACGTCCTTCTTATTGTGTTTCTCGTATTGTGTTTTGTTTCGTTTACATTCATATTTCAGCACTGAGCCACTAGGGGGCTGGAGTGCTCTGGAAGTCAATGACATGCATTTACAAGAAAAAAACAAAAGGGTTGAAAACAGCAACAAAAGAAAAATAGGAAGACCATTCGGTTCAGGAAAACCCAGATGAAAGATGCAAGTTGAGGAAGAGGAGGATGACGAGGAGGAGGATGGACAGGGGTGAAGGCCGTAGTTTGGCAGTTAACAGGTTCGTTCGGAGCACCAGGTGGGTGTGTAAACACTGCAGCTGTTGTGTTAGGCTGTTTCCTGTTGGGCGTTTTTGTGTGACTTGTGTGTTTGTACTAAGTTGTGCTGTGAGGGGCCAATAGGGTCGTGACATGACGATGAGGACTTTAATCGGACAACTTGGCGGGCGGAACCAACCAGAGCAGAGCTGGTTGCGGAAGCCTTGGAAGAAGTCGGGCTACACTCTCTCCACACGGCTGGGGTCATAGGAGTCTGGGGAGAAGACAGAAACGTACCATCAGGCCTTGTCTGAAAAGTCACACACAGAGCCATTTCACACACACACAAACAGACACAAATGTCTCAGGCTAAGAGAAGAGTGTCTGGTGCGTACCTGAGACCGACAGCAGTTCTTCGTCTTCTAGCGTCATCGAGCCACAGGGGACATTGAAGCTGAGGGGAAGGGTGATCTCTCTTTTGGCCACGGTGGCGCTGCTACGAGGCCTGGGCTGGGGCTTGGGTTTGGGCAGAAGAGGAGGCTTCTGGGGCCTAGGAAGGGGCTTGGGCCTTCCCTCCGTCTCCTCGTCGCGCTCCTTCCTCCTGACCTCCTCCCCTCGGTTCACTTCCGATTCAGTCTGTCCTCTAGCCCCTTCTTTTTTTAACTCATCCGAAAGTTTCTTCGCCGCCTCCTCAGCAATTTTCAATTTGACCTCTTTCTCAATCTCGTCCTCCTCTATTTTCAACTCGCCCCCTTTCTCCTCCTCCTCCTCTGCTATTTTCAATTCCACCTCATTCTCAACTTCCTCCTCTGCTATTTTCAATTCCACCTCTTTCTCAACCTTCTCGGCTATTTTCAATTCCACCTCCTCCTCTTCTTCTATTTTCAGCTCTCCTTCTTCCTCTTCCTTCTGATCGGTAGTGAGCGCTGCCTCTGGTTCTGTCCTGTCCTCGTGCTCATGTTCGGTCTTCATCTCTGCCTGTTGTTCTTTATCTTCCTCTCCCAGTTCTCCCTCCTCGTCTTGCTCCCTTGTGCTCTCCCCCGCCTCGTTTCTCCCCCAGTCTCTCCCCGCGCTGGCGCAGTCTATTGCTTCTTCCTTCTCCACCTCCACCTCCTGCTCTCTGTCCTCCGTTGGAGTCATCCTCTCCCCGCTGTCCCCATATCCCTGCTGATCTCCCACGGCCGCTCCCTCGCTCTCTCCGTCTTTCTCGCCCTCCTCCTCTCCGCCTCCCCCCTGCTCATTTCTCTCTCGCTCCTCTCCTCCTCCCCCCTGCTTCTCGGGTCTCTCTCCGTCCTCCTCTCCTCCTCCTCCTCCTCCCAGCTCCCCCTCTCTCTCTCCCTCCTCCACCTCTCCCGTTCCTTCCTCCTCCACTCCTCCAGACTCCGAATTCCCGATGCCAAGGCCCGGCACGCAGGACTCGGAGTGTCCCTGTTCCACATGAGCCAGAACCTCCATGACAGTTCGGCCCGGCGATACAACCGAGCAGGAGGACAAGGATGAGGTTGAGGAAGAGGAGGCTAGCTCGTCCTCCGCCAGGTCCCCATGGGCCGCATTCTGCCCGCGACTCATGCTGAGGGCCAGCTCCTGGTCCGGGGTGACGGGGAGAGACAGGGGAAGCTTGCTGGGGGGGAATTCCGGCAGATCCAGAACCAGCGAGTTCCTCTCTCCGCCTGGCGGCAGTTGGATATCGCCCTCTTTCGCCGGATGGCTCTTTTCTTCACGCTTGTCCTCACTGTCTTCTCCACCGTTTCCTGCCTCCTCTTCTTCTTCCTCCTCCTCCTCCTCCGCTGCTTGCTGTCCGTGTTCCTCGAAGGACCCCGCTGTCACTTGCTCTGACTGTCTGCTCACTTGCTGCGTCTCTCTGACGGCCTCGTTGTCCTGGCAGCCGAGGTCTTCGCCGTCTCCTGGGTGTCCCTCGCCATATGGGCTGGCGGCGCCTGGGTCTCCCTGCTCGCTCCCCCCTCCCCGGGCCAGGCTGGTGGCCTCCTGCCCCTCCCCTTCATCCTGGGTATCTCTGGACCCCAGGGCCTCCACGGGCACTGCTATGCCGAGGATCCGGGCAGCCCGCTGCTCGATGGACTCGTTCTCGGGAATGCCCTTGGCGCACTTGACCTCGTAGAGGTTGCTGAGGTCCTCCGCCGGCAAAGCGTTGGCCTTCTCCTGGATCAGCAGGCTCTCCAGGTGCCTGTCGGCCAGCGTGGCCTCATCGCCCCACCCCGGGGTCTCCTGGCGGACGCGGTAGCGAGCGTCCCCCTCGTCCTCGCGGGCGAGGGCCGACTCCCTGGGGAGCCTGGCGGTGCGCGGGGAGCCCTCGGCTCTCAGGGGCCTGCCGGTCTCACTCCTGGCCCTGCGGAGGTTCAGGGTGGGGATGGTTGTCCTCTCCGAGGCCCTGACATCCTCCACCGCTCCGGAGGGAGGCTCCGGCTTGGCGGCGTCGAGGACGTCCTCGCCGCGGTGCTTCACCACGGAGAGTCGGCTCTCCCAGGACATGTGCAGGCACGGGGGTCCCTCCTGGGGTTCTGAGAGCGAGGAGAGGGGGAGGGAGAGGGGAGAGTGGGAGAGGGGGAGGGGGGAGCGCCGGCGGGGCTCCCCGGGGCCCCCGGGGGCCTCCGTGTACACGGTCAGCCCCACGTCCCTCAGCAGGGACTCCTGGGGGACGGGGATGTCCTGCCTGTAGGCTCGGCCAGGCTCTGTCTGGGGTAGGGGGGCATAGTCTCTGGGACCAGGGTGCGAGGGTATGTCTTCTCTGGGAGGTCTGGTGGAGGAGACTGTGGTGGGGGTCCTGCCAGGCGCGGGTCTGGAGAAGGCGCTTCTCGCTTCCCCGTGGCTCGGCCGGTTCTGGCTCTGCTCGCCCAGGCCGGTCGCTTCCCTCGCCGGGTCAACGGCGGCTGTGTGCTGGGATCCCCCGGCCTGGCCGAGCTCCAGGGTGTTCTGGACGGCCTCCTTCAGGTCTCGCAGACACGGCTCTGCGCCGGGCCGCTTTCCAATCTGCTCCTCCATCTCCTTGTTGATAAACTCCAGCTCCTCGATGGCGTCACACGGCCTCCGGTTCACCGGCTTCAGCAGGAACTGGCCGAAGGCTACCTGCTCGCTGGATGGCTCGTCTGCGGGCTTGGGGCCACTCCTCTTAGGGGAGGAAAGCTGCTCGGCTCCCCCTACAGGCCCGGAGGACGGGGTTGGGAGAGACTGGGGCTGGCCCGAGCCTGGAGAGGGTAAAGGCGGCATCTGGGAGGTACCAGCTGGAGGTAGAGACAGGGGCTGAGCTAGGCTGATACTGAGGCGGGAGAAGGCGCTATTGCTGGAGGGGTGGAGGTTCTTCTGGCCTGCCATGGAGTAGGAGCCGTAGGAGCCAGCGCCGCAGTCTGTCCCCATGCCACCGTCGGCGGGGATCTCTGAGGAGGCTGGCTGGCCTGGCTCCGGACCCCCCGGACCAGGAGGACTCTGAGGGGAGCTTTTGGCTACCACAGGGGGGCTGACAGTCTGGGTCTCCTGGTTGCGGTACTGGTCCCCGGGCCACGAGCCGGCGTAGCAGAGCTCCTTGTCGGCCATGGCCTGGAGCGACCAGGCGTCCACGATCTCCTTCCTGAGAGGGGCTCTCTTCGAGTTCCTCATGCAGTAGGAGCTGCTGGTGCTGATGTGGGGGAGGGGGTGGGGCTTGAGGGACATCTCGGTCAGGGATTGGCTGCGGAGGCTTTGGCTGTTCCGCGGTCGGCCGGCGGCGGGCCCGACGGCGGCGGTGTCGGCGGCGCCCGGCGCCGTGCTGTTGTTGTTCTGGTCGGCCGGCGGCGCCTTGGCCTGGATCTGGATGGGGACGGATACGAGGCAGAAGATGGTCTCGCTGACCCTCCTCTTGGAGTTCCTGTTGCCGTCCGGGCCTGAGTCCGGAGCGATCTTCTTCACCTGCGTGATGGTGGCCGTCTCGGAGAAGGCCTGTTCGGAGCAGGCGCTCTGCCCGCAGGGCGGAGGGGGCTGGAAGGCTGAGGACGGGCCTTTGGGATATCTGTCGTTACAGTTTTGGTCGGTCGCTGGGAAGTTGTTGTTCTCAGTGGTTTTGTGCAAATCGCCGTGGGGCCACCTGTTCTGGTTGCCGTCGTGGTCGCCCGGGGACGGCGGGCCGGGCGGCGGGAAGGGGCTGGCGCGGTGCCCCAGGGGCGGGGGCAGGAAGGCACTGTCGTCTGACTGGGAGGAGGGCGGGGGCTCGGACACGGTGACGCTGGGAAGCTCGGTGTTGCGGACGTGCCGGACCTTGTCGGCGTCCGCGAGGGAGTTGCCGGAGGTACTGGCTGAGATGTGGCGGACGCGGGGGTCGTCGAAGGGGATGTACTGGACCACTCCGGGCGGCTGGGGGCTGTAGCCGGGGTACAGCTTCCTTCTGCTGGGGAGGTGGGCCCACTCCCTCTGGGGGTCGGGCCAGGAGCCCCCTGGGTGTCTGGTGTACCAGTGAACTCCGTCTGGCGCCACCTGCTGGTACACCACCTCCCCTCTGTACCTGTAGCCCACAGGGATTTCACCAAAGGGTCCCCTATGTCCCCCTCTCAGGACTGGGGCTCTCTTATAAGACGGGGGAGGATTGTAGCCTGGAGGCTCCACACCAGACCCCCCCGACTCCTGTGCAAAGTAGTCCAGTCGGGGGTCGCCTGACCTGGGATTGGGGATGGGGGTTCTGTCCCTGGCCTGGGGAGCTGGGCTGTCCCCAGACAACATCTCACAGCTACCCCGGGTCTGTTGGTGCACCTCGTAGGAGGGGGGGCGGAGCGGCCGGGAAAAGCGGGGCTTTGGTGTGACGGCGGCCTGGTTGGCACTGGCCGGACGGCTGATCTCAAAGTGCCGCCGGCCGTAAGGGTCGTGGCTGCTGGGTTGGCCAGGGTGGCCGTTGACCCTCCTGTAGAGGTTGTGACCCGAGCCAGACACATCCACGTACTGCAGGCTGTCCGGCGGCAGCATGCGGGGCAGCGACTGGGACTTGGCTTTGGTCCTGGGCAGGACGGCGCCATCTGGCGTGCGGGCGTGGTTCCGCATCTGCTCCCGAGCCCACTTCTCGGCCTCGCAGTCGGACATCTGGCGGCCAAAGCTGGAGGCGGGGCGCCACTCGTCCGTGCCCAGGCTCTGGCACTTCCTCTCGGCCGCCATCCGCCACTGGTGGAGGGCGGCCTCCCTCTCTCTGGAGCGGGCCTGCGCCTGGGCCTGGGCCTTGGCCTGAACCTGGGCTTGGTTGGCCCAGATCTGCCTCTCTGTCTGGCGCTCCTCCGTAGGTGCATCCTGCCCTCTCTGCTGCTGCCCATCGGTTCTGCTGTAACCCCCTCCTCCTCCCCCTCCCCCTCTGGGCTCTCTGAAGTCGGCGTAGTCCAGCAGAACAGAGAAGTCTTGGCCTCTCCTCCTCCAGTAGGCCACGTCTCGTTCTCTGGGTGCTCTGGACTGGGGGTACACACCCCTGGGCCCGTCACAGAACCTGAACACACACAGACGGGCCAAACATCAGCTTTCGTCGTGTTCAGTGGAACACAGTTGTCAGCTGTCTTTGACACAATCAAATTCTACAATTGACAGTACTTTTTGTTTTTGTCAGACCACAACATGCTAGTATTTTAGACGAATACAATGTTATTCAGCTTGTCATCTTATAGCTTGTATGCCTGGTTGCAAGTGTAGCTCTGTTGCGATTCTTGCTAAAACCGTTAGGAGGCGCCAGCTCACCACAAGTGGAAAATCATAATTTTGACGTGTGACAGTCTGCACACATTCTGGATCGCCACACCGTGAGATATCGGGCATTTGTCCTTCAAAACAGACAAAGCGATCGTAATGCGGACGGCTTAAAGTCCTAAGCCAACCTCCTCTGAAACGCCATTATATCCGTCCCAGCAGACCAAACTGGCTGACCAACGAGGAAACCTGACTACTGCGTGCGGGGGGGAGGGGGGGCGGGGCTGTCTCCATACTGTGTCCAGCTCTGTGGACCTCTTCACCACGACACAGCGAGGGTCCCTGCGTCGAGAGGCTCGCCGGGCTATTTCTGTCTGCTTGGAGAGAGTGAGTGACAGGGACGTCAACAAACCAGCACGTGGCCCCCCTCCTCGGGCCGAGCGCTCCTGCCCTGTCATGCGTGGGTCCGACACAGACATACGCCCGGGTGAACCGTACCGTGATCATCACTTACGTTGGGATTGTGGCTCGTGCAGTGCAGTTGCGCCCGCCAATCGTTAGCCTCGATCGCTGTGAGCAGCCATGATGTGATGGGCTGACTGACTGAAGGGAGCTTGATTTCTTTCTTATTCAATTAAGCTGCCGGGCAAACTGACTTGAGGCACTTGAGGCAGAATATGACCACGGATGCCTAACCAAGTAGGGACAACGTTATAGGCGAGGCCAATATCCCAATACAGCCGTCAATGTTGTTCAAGGTCAAATGACTGTTTGAAGGCTTGTACACACACTGATGTCACTATCTCTTTGGCAGGCTGGATGCTAAACAAAGACAAGGTAGTCGACGGGCCCATCTAACTGTGTGGACACGCGAGCATCTGTATTGACTCTGTGTCTCCGAGTCCACAAATCCCAAACCACGACTGGCTCCACTGGCCTGCCCGTCGACGAGATGACATCACAGAGCAGAGCGTGTCGCTAGGCAAATCACAGGCTTCGCTGCGAAAAGACCGACTTGAAAAAGGTTTCAATTGCATAACTCCTGGCAGAACTAAAAATAGCCGCGTCTCAATATACATATTTAAATGCTGCTGTGTTTCCATTATTAATGGGAATGTGTTATATAAGAAAGTGTAACTCGCTGCAGCGACAGAGAGGGCTATCGATCATGCTCTGGGGGGGGGGTTTCTCCTCGCACCTCCGTAAGTGTGTGTGCGAGCGTGCGTGCATGTGCAAATCCAGGCATGCTCGAAAGGGGCGCTGGCTGAGTGTGTTTACAACAACAGTGAAGTCCCATGTGTCAGATGAAGCCTCCAGTAGCATTCTACCTCTTCCCTTTCCCCTGCCTTAACTGAGGAGGGAGGGAGGGAGGGAGGGAGGGAGGGAGGGAGGGAGGGAGGGAGGGAGGGAGGGAGGGAGGGAGGGAGGGAGGGAGGGAGGGAGGGAGGGAGGGAGGGAGGGAGGGAGGGAGGGAGGGAGGGAGGGAAAAAACAGGGGGGAAGCGGAGGGAAGAAGCTCAGGAGAGAGAGAGAGAGAGAGAGAGAGAGAGAGAGAGAGAGAGAGAGAGAGAGAGAGAGAGAGAGAGAGAGAGAGAGCAGTGTGAGGAGGTTCACTAAGTGGTGCAACATCCTTGATGCAGAGGACCTTGACTTGAGGTCTGTCTTCACTACCTTGTGGCCACATCACAACAACAGCATATTAGAGAGGTCAATAAATAACAAAAGAATGAAACCTTCACCCAGGAGGCAACACAACAAAGACGACACCCCCCCCAAAAAACAACAACAACACACAATCACTCACCCGCTATCGGACGTCATAGAATCCCCCAGCGACTGCGTGTCTCCATGGTTATTGCCGGGCTGATTTCTGTCACGGCACTCGTTGTCGTTGGGGGGGTACCCCCTGGACCCGTACGGATCCCCGTCCCGCCCGAACCCGTTCACTGGCCCGTGGCCGAGCCTGTTCTCCAGGACTTCCCGCCGGCAGTCGCTGTGGCGGCCGCCGTCGTAGGCCGGGGGTGAGGGCGAGGGGGCGTCGGGGGCAGGGGTGGGGGCGGGCGTCGGGGCGGGGGTGGGCAGCTTGTATCCGTGGGATATGAGCAGGTCCTCCACGCTGTACATGGTGGCATTGGTTTGGCTGGTGTGTTGGTCTGTGTCAGGTGTGGAGGGACGGGGGCTGCGACGGGGTCGGCCTCTTCCCCTACGAGCGGTGGCGGGCACCTCGGCACAGCTGCACCGCTGAGGCCATCACTGGGAGGAAGGGAGGGAGGGAGGGAGAGAGAAAGAGAGAGAGAGCAAAAGCGAGAGCGAGAGAGAGAGAGGGGAAAAGAGAGAGAGAGATATTGTTTCGATCGTCATCACTCCTCATTCCTAACTCTTCGTGTCCCGTCTCGCTCTCTGTTGGACGGTCTGAAGGAGAACAAAAGCAGCCCCCCCCCGCCTTTTCAATCCTCCATGACAAACCGCTCTCTCCTCCGCCGCCTCAGACCCCACCCCCCCTTCTCCCCCTCCCATCTCGTCTCTCCTCTCCTTGTTCTCTCCTCCTCCTTTTCCCTCCCTTCCTCTTCCCCCCGCCTGCGCTCCTCGTCTCTCTGCATCCCGCAACGAGGCGCTTTCCGTGAGCTGAGACAGCAACCTCACCCCACCCCTGCTCGCTGGGGAGAGGGGAGGGGGGGTGGGGGAGGTACTGTAAACTAAAAACAAGCCGCAAATGAATCTATATCATCACTCCTCCTGCTGTTAAGGGGCTCCTGCCCCTTAACAGCAGTGTCCTGGCTGACAGGGCTGCTGTGGCGGGATGGACCAGACAGAGGCAGGCTGGAGTCACGGGAATCTCCCTGTGGACCTGTAGCCTCTGGCGCCGCTTCTTAGCACACGTTCAGTCTCCTCTCGCAGTTACTGGAGCGTGCTGAATGTCCAGCGTCTGGAGGGAGACGAGTGGCAGGTACTAGAGGGTGGAGGGGGGGGGGCTAGCCAGGCTGGTACCAGAGAGTCGAGGGGGGCTAAGCTAGCAAGCCTGTGGTAGGTTCCAGAGGGTGGAGGAGAGCTAGCCAAGCCAGCTAGATCGGGGTCGGTAACAGAGGGTGGAGGGGGGCTAGGCTAGGTATTAGAGGGTGGAGGGACCAAGGCTAACTATCCTGGGTTAAGAAACAGTGGGTGGAGGAGGGATAGCTAGCTTTGCTAGGTTGGGATAGGTACTACCAGAGGGCGGATGAGGCTAGCCTTGCTAAGCTGGGATAGATACTACCAGAGGGTGGATGAGGCTAGCCTTGCTAGGCTGGGATAGGTACTACCAGAGGGTGGATGAGGCTTGGCAAGCTCCTAATGGGCTAATCAACATTTGCAGGGCTCTTCTCTCCTTTTTCTCCTCTCCTTTTTCTTTCCTCTCCAACTATTCTTTTTTCTTTCTTTCCTTCACCATCCATCTATTATTTCCATCCAACCATCCTTCCTCCTCCTCAGTTCCTGATGGTGAGGTATCCAGCCAGCCACACACAGGCTCAGGGAGGTTGTAGGCATCCGTCTAAAAAAAAACTGCCAGTAAGTGATTATTCTGTTTGTTTTGTAGAGGCCAGGGTAAACTGATGTTTACTACATCCCCACAGCAGATGCCACAGCACTGCTACTGCATAGCTCTGTCCCACATAGAGACTAACCAACGACAAGACTAAGCCCCTTAGGGATGGCAACAGAATTTACATAGGCCTAGTAACTGAAACCTACGCTTCAGTTACCAAATCAGAACATAGGAATAAAGGAACGGATTTGCCTTGACCTACACTCGAAGCACGGATCAACTTTGAAACCTTCCCTGCGGCTCTGTGGCTCTGTCCTCCACCTGTGTCTAATGATACCGGCTGATTAACGGGATCTAAGAGCGTGAAATGCTGCTCTCTTTGTATATCTGGACCCCGCTAATGCGATTAACTTTCTCATTTAAAACTTTAAACCTGTTAGTTTTGGAGGATCGACTCTCGGAGCTCCCTCAGTGATAGACCTGGCCTGCTTTTTCCAGGTTTAGCTCTTGCCAGCATCTATTTGGGGTAGCCTATCTTTCCCTGTCTGTGCTTGTTTCAGTTCTGGTAAGAAAGTGTTTGTCAACACTGTGCACCTAATGGACTGTCCGATTGGGCCATTGATGAAAACCGCCACACTTCAACTAATCCCATGAAACTTGCTAATAGAAACCAGAGGAGAAGATGGATTCTTAAGTGTCACGGTGTCAAAAAATGACTGATGTGACTATTACGGCAGCTCGATTGGCTCCGAGTTCTGAGTCAAAGCTCGTAGCTGAAGATCAGATGTCACAGCCCTTCCTTCCTGTAGATTAGCACGTTAGCATCTGAAGATCAAGGGCTGTTTGGAAAACAAACGGGCTGTTTTGGCAGTGACATGTGATACTGGCAAGCGTGGTTCAGGGGCGAGTCCATATGCTGCCCCGATTAATGCTAATCCTAATTCTACGACCACCGCTGCCATGACGCGTCGCTCGGAAGCTTATCTTGCGTATCAGTCAAAATGAGGCAGAGGATTTCCCGAAAAGCGTGACCCCTCGTGACCACCCACCCACACCCATCCTCACCCCCCTGGTTTCCCACAGCAGGCTCAGTAAAATACTACTAATTCTCTTACGCAATGGAATTACCCATTTTGATATTGAATTTAGAAAAAGTACCCTGATTCAGGCGGAGGGCTTTCACAAAGGTCTGCTTTGATTCCCACCAAACACAACAGCATTGTGTTGTGCTACAATGTGTAGTTTGTGTGAGCGAGCAATATAGGCCTAGCCATCCTGGCAACATGCTGGGCACCATTCTGGAAAAGTGCAAATCTGGAGCATTTTAATGATTTTCCAAAGAGAAATTAATGAACTTCTTTATTAATAACACATGCATACTCGGTAAGCAGCAACAACAACAAAAAAAGTATAAAGAATGAATAAAACAGAACCACATGCAGCTCAATCCTGACCTCAAAGGCTCAAATCGTTTCTCCACAAAGGTTTGACTGGCGCTACTGAGGTAGGAGACTCCAATCCGATCAAGAGGTGTTTGTTTTTTCGGCGGTCAAGTGTGCTTTTTGGCAAGGGCATGTCTCGTTTATAATTAAATAAAGCATTTTTAGAAGTGTGAGGGCCTGTGCTAGGCGGCAGGCCCGTGCCCTGACTAACGGAGGCTACAACACCAGAAGGCTGGAGGAGGCTGACAGCTTCCAGGTTGACAGTTTGGTGTCAGCTACTTATTCATGGCCCAAGTGAGACGAGGGCAAGGGAAGGAGAGGGGGGAGGGGAGGGGCAGAGGAAGGGAGAGGAGGATGGAGATGAGCGGAGAAGAGGGGAGTGTGTGTGTGTGTGAGAGAGAGAGAGAGAGAGAGAGAGAGAGAGAGAGAGAGAGAGAGAGAGAGAGAGAGAGAGAGAGAGAGAGAGAGAGAGAGAGAGAGAGAGAGAGAGAGAGAGAGAGAGAGAGAACAAGACAGAGGGAGGGGAGATAAAGAGCAGCTGAAAAGCAGTGTCGAGGTAGATAGCGAAGCCGAGAAATGGAGCGAGGAGTGATGGAGGAAGATGGAGAAAGAGAGAACTAGACAGAGAGTGGGAGAGACTGAGGACGAGAGTGAAAGACGGAGAGAAAAATAGACCGAATGATAAAAGAGAGAGTGCCTTAGCTAGCATGTCCTGCAAGAACCAGGCTAGGAAGACACAGGTGAGGAGCTGGAATCAGGATGAGGAATGAGGCTTCTTTCCCTGTGCTTACTTTGAACCAATAACGAGGCCTGGACTAATGTTCAACTAAACACGGCCTGCGGGCAGGAGCCCACAAAACAATAACCATGCATATTCAATGGGCAGGAGGAGGTTCAGACACGCGCGTTTAATGGGCAAAAACAAATTCCCCAAAACATTTTGCAATGTTTAAAGTCAACATCTCTTCAGGATGAGTTGCAGACATGCGCTCACATTCAGACGTGATGTGTTTTTGTGGCGATGACAACATCTGACATTCATCAGTGCTTTGGGCGTTCACATTGTTTTTGGCCTTGGACGCTAAGAGGACATGAAGGAGAAGAGAACTGTTCTGTTGTTATGGGTATTCAGACAGCCCGCTTACTTAAGGTCCACTTGGCAATGTGAAAAATGGGTTATCAAAGTCCCAGGCTTGAATCCCAAACTTCCGGGTGCTTCTGCTGATCTTGGCCTAGGCCTGGTCTCAGTCTCCCAGTGGTCTCTGAGAACCCCTGCATATTGTTCTAAATCAGACCTGGATCTGGCTCAAACCCTAACCAGGAGAGTACTGTGTACGTGTGAGTGAGATTGTGTCAGTGAGTGAGCGAGTGAAGCGCTCATGTCTGTTCTGTTGGTGTGTGTGTGTGTGTGTGTGCGTGCGTGCATGCGTGTGGGCTGTCTGGTCCCACCACAGAGCGCTCTGCAAACAGCGTCTTCATTGTTTGCCTTTGTGACGTCGTCTTCGACCAGTGGAGCCCTCTTCCTGAGGATGTGCGTCGCTAGGGCGACTGAGAGACGAGTCGCTCGCAAGTGTTTCCAATCAGCTCTCACCACCAGGCCCCTGAGACAACAGACAGGGCCCGGGGGCCCTGGAATGACAGTCTAAGGAACAAATGTGGAGGAATGAAATGTATACTGCTAATTCAATGCTGCTATGTTCTGTTGAATAAAGAGACAAGCAATACCTCATACAAACATACAAATACAAATACCTCATTCAAAAGTGACAATGTTGAACGTATATTCCAAATATAACCACTGATCCAGATATAATAACGATGAAATGATATTCCAAATGTATGATTGTGCACCAGAATGGAACTGTGTCTGTGAAAGTGAGAAGAAGACCATGCTCAGGAGAATGGATCCTTTTGGGAGAAGAAGAATGCAATGAGTCAGGATACTGACAAGGGGGGGGGGGGGGGTGCACGGGGTGATGTGATTGGCTACAGAGAATGAGGTCAGGGCCTGTGAAAGCTACTGGACATGAGGGGGGGGGGGGGGCAAGATGACCACACCGAGGGACAATGGGCCTCACAACTCTTTAGAATCAACACCAGGTGATAAGGACATACATTAGGCCACACGAGGGTGGGTCTGTGGGTCTGGAGGATGAGACAGAACCGGTTTCAGGGGGTGGAGGATGCATCCCTTGGAGGAGAGTGTATCCTTTGCACCTGGTCAACATCATCGGACCTTTGGGTCTGCCACCCTGGATGGTCTGCCACCCTGGATGGTCTGCCCACTGGATGGTCTGCCCACTGGATGGTCTGCCCACTGGATGGTCTGCCCACTGGATGGTCTGCCACCCTGGATGGTCTGCCCACTGGATGGTCTGCCCACTGGATGGTCTGCCACCCTGGATGGTCTGCCACCCTGGATGGTCTGCCCACTGGATGGTCTGCCACCCTGGATGGTCTGCCCACTGGGACATCACCAGACCCTGGTACCGCCCGCCTAACTTAGCTGCCCAAAAACGTCTTCTTAAATCGCATAGGATGAGGACATCCTCGCCCCATCGCCTTCTGACCAATCACCTGACCGAACACCTCCCTGTCAGGAGGGGTACAAGACCCGTGTGCCCTGCACAGGTCAGGCAGAATTGGACTGGGCAGAACTCGCTCTCGGATTTCCGTCAAGCTCATTCTCACGAGGGCCCCTTTGTTTTCTCTATTCTGCGAAGCGAGACTGGTGACATCGACGGGTATCACTGATCTAGACTGAGACACACCCGTGTGCTGTATATCCATTGTTTGATCGCATCATTTCTTATCGATAAACTACAAAGAACTTGGTCTGGCACTTCACCTTGTGTTCTTCTCCACCCAAACTACCAGAGCCAGCAGACCTTCCATCTTCCAGGCCCACGCTTCATCCTGAGCCCCCCTGGAACACTGTGGATCTCTGGCGTCTAGGCTGGAGGTCTCACTAGCTACGTCCCGCCTCGAGTGGGAGCATCACGGGGATTAGCGTGATCTGACTGGATTCTGACTGGAGCATGAGATAGTTCTGAATCAGAGCATAAGGTGTGTGACTGGAAAGCCCTTAATACCCTGTGAGGAGTTTGAAGTCGCTCGGCGCTAACCTACTGCTCCGAGTCGAGGCCTCCGTCGAGGGCGCTGTCCTTGCATGCGAGCAGCTGATCCCACGAGCAACACATCTGTGAATCCCGCTCTGCCTCATGTTTGGCGGGTTTTCAAGTTGAGGTCAATGAGGTTGGGTCCTATTTTAGGTTAAAGATAAAGGGCTGATGGGTTGCACATTCCCTTACCCGCTACCCCAGACTCCTGGTCTACAGGCCTATTGTTTTTTTTTTATTCCTTAGGCTTGGCTATCGATGCACATCTATTCCACACCCTTCTGGAGGACAAGAGATTGGCCAGCCCTTCTCACCCCACAGGGTCATTAAGCTCGTACGGAAAGAGTTAGGCTATACAATACACCCACTACGTTATTTTGTTGTCAAACTCCCATGGCAACAGTTGTTTCCCTTTTTTTCTGATTGGCTATGCACTGACAATAGCATGAAGGGTCCATTCCCTTCACGCTGGCTTCGCTCCACAATCTTTTACAGAAGGGCTCTACTGGCAGAGGGATTGAGGCAGGATGCGTTCCAAAACCATGGAGTAACACATTACAGACCACATGAAGACTCACTCACTCCTGACTACATGTGTGGGTCAGGCTTTGATAGGGTTGCTCTACAACTGACTTTGCTTATTGATCACTCCAATTAAGAGTCAGATATGGATACTACAGAACAGCCTTTCACATAGCATGCACCCTTGGGGAAAGTGCGTTGTGTAGTCGGTGTATGTACATACGTATGTGTGTGTGTGTGTGTGTGTGTGTAGACTACAGTACTGTACGTAACAGACTTTGCTAATTCTTCTTTGTTTCGAGGGCTTAGCCTTATTTCGCTGAAAGGAACTTCCATTGACGTCACGTAAGAGATTCTTCGCTCAACTGAATGCTCGGTGCACACCCGGCTCGTGTGGAAATCTCCTGACAAAGGTTGTGCCCAAAGGTGGAGCCAATGCAAGCATAAGTTAAGGTAAGAATACATCTGGGAAAACATCAGAAAGATTACCAGCTGATATCAAAGGGAAATGTCTGTCTGATACACTGCTCCAATAGGATTTATCGTCAGGGGCATCCACACTAGGTCAATCGCTAAGCAACATCTCATACGGAGTACCCATTGCCTAGCAGGGTTTTGTGTTCCAACGACTGCCGTTACGCAACCTGGACCCTAATTATCCCAACTCCAGTGCACACTGCAGGCGAACGCGGGAGTGCTACCGGTCATCAGGCCCTGCACTTCAATAACAAACCTGTCTGCTAGGCCTAAAGCATTGGACTATGCTGTATTTTGGCCCCATTCTCCTGCACTAGGCCCGCTGGAGTTGCAGGTCCTGACCCTGTCCCACGGCCCAGCTGGTCTCCTGGTCATTAGAGCACCATCAAGATCCTGGCCTACCTTGGACTGACAGTGGCTTGGCTTATCAGACTGTGATCAAAGGACAAGCGCACACTGGGGCCCTGCTAATCATCTGTGGACTGGATAGTTACAGGTAGGGTGCACACGGGATGACCAACCGACCGAACCAAACGCGAGGCGAAGGACAGGGGGGTTTGTTTTCGACACGGTTTCTGGCAAATGATGTAATCCGTTTGTGGATAGCCTTCCAGCAGCCGAGTTGACCCAAATCTTTTTTACGATTCCTACTTTTGTGTCTTAGATTAACCTGGATGTGGAGAACTACAATTCCCAAATGCCAAACTGGGTTAGAAAACACCTCCCCATGATCGCAATACCAGCCAGTACTCTCCCTAGGGCTTAATCACTGCACTGAAAGTCTGAAATCTGGAATGAGATCTAACATCTAGGCCAATCGTGACATGCAGAAATGTGGGGGTATCACCAGACATCTGCCCCACATATGGCTGTCTATAGGTTAGTAATAGCCGCTAAATCGCAAATGTGCGCTCAATCGCATGCCTCAAATCTCACTTCATTACCTCAACTTCACACTGGCCAGAGAGCATTGGCAGATGTTGTAGCGGTGGCTGTTCATGGGTGAATTCAACAGCCTTTTTGTTTGAGTGGTTGTGGCACATCACTCGTGCCGCAGCCTGCGGAAATGGTAAACATACTTAAGTAGACGCCCACGTGTTCTCACAGGCCGACTTATTTTGGGGGAAAAGGTGCTGATTCTCAGAGGGATCTCCATCAAGTCTACTGGCACGACTCATCATCCGTCCGGGGTCACATGACCCGCCAGACTGTGACATCGGAGAGGGAAATCCCTGCAAGAGATAACAGGCCGCTGGTGCCAAGCAAAATGGCGGCCCTATTGACTAATGGCGCACGCTCGATTTAAAGGCCTGGCCACGGTATGGGTTTATCACAGGGAGTATTTAACACACACTTTTGTTTACAGTCCCATCCTTTCACACAAGAGACTGGGATGTAGGCTCAGAGTGAAAAGAATTGTTCACAGATATTGGAAAGCAGGCATTCCTAGTTTATGGGCTGTGATAAACAGCCTGGTTCTATGAGAACTACCACACAGAAAGAGAAAGGCTCTCTGACTTAACACGGGCTTCTGGAAGGGAACTTCCATGACTCATTTTGCGTCCGAGCCACAAATGCCTTTGTGAAGCTGGCCATCCCTTTCCTCCTCTCTTCGAAGTGAAGTGAGGAACTTCCACCTTCGCTTCCAACTCCGTCAGCGCTACCCTGCCACCCCCCTCCACCACGACCCTCCCTGTGCCCCTGAGGGCATTCAACAGGCCTTGCCTTCCCACCCCCCCTCCCCCACCATGTGATGCCACCATCACATTCACACATACACACACCCACATATACACACACACTGGATAAACAACCCATCGAACAATGTAGATTCAATAAAACTGGCTGAGTTCAGAATGTTTGCCCACTCAAATGAAACCCCACACATGGGCCTAACTCAATCAAGAGTGGCTATTAACATTAGGCCAGACCATAATCGGTAACCAGCTCAATATTAAACTATCCCAAACTCATGATTTTCAAACAATGGGCTGATTTTGCTCAGGTCGGTGAATGTTAATAAAATATAGGTCTGACTGACATGGGAGCATTGGCCACTAAAGGTATCACATCTGCCCTCTAGAGGACACTTGGGGAACAGCTGGTGAGATAAACAGCAACTTGCTCTCAACCCTTTTAACACGTCATGAAAACCTTCGAAGCTATCAATTTGCTTTTTTAGTGCAATTCACCAGCGATATATAATTAAATTGCATGCAGGCCACCTGTAAATACACACAAGCTCTTTTTTTGACAGGGCTACATTTAAGTCTTGTCGTCCGTACTCAATTAATTTCGTGTCCTTACTGTACATTATTTAGTAGTAAACACATGTAATTTTCACCATGCATGTTCACAATCTATTCAGCCTAATCATGCAATGTTATGTTCGAGATATTTCTATCTGGGGTAGAGAAATTGCACTTTAAATTGTTACCTGATGTATAGTATTGACACTGTTTGAGAACTGTCTCGTGGCTGGTTTTTATGATATTTCTCCAACAGTGGGATACTTTACTGAAGTTTGTTACACAATATAATTACTGTGTTGCGCACTTAGTCCTGCCTGAAGCAACAACTGAGACAGGCAGGAGTTGCGTTTGATCAAGTGTTCATGCAAATATGCTGCAGGTGTGACTGAGAAGGAGATCAAAGCAAGCGCCTAAACTTGGTCAACCATTTGCCGCTGTTGCTGGGGTCATTACTGAATCTCGTTTGCCATTTGTTGGTCAATACATCAACATCTAGCATTTCCAGCAACACAGAAAAACGGATGTTTGTGCTCACTTGAGTTTATACAATTAACATTCACCATGTCATTAGTAAGGTCGATGACGGCTCATCAGACGCAGGTAGCGCATCGCCATCTGAATCAGTTTAACCTTCAACTGAGTGATGCTAGCGGCAAGCGCGCTAGCTAGCACTCTCCCCTTCCATCTAGCGTACTAGAAGTTGAAAATAAATTTTCCAGGGGTCCCTTACATTCGTTGCTAAATCCTATATTGCTCTATCATATCTTGAAAACGTCTGTAGCGCCGGTGTTTAATAGCAATACTGTCCAGCTTTTCATAAAAGCTAGCAAATGCACACTGATGATCAGCAGATTGTCAGCAAGTAACATTAGAGGACCGATATTGAACACCGTCTGTCTACTTATTCAGCCTCCACATATGCTATCAAATAAAACAGCCTTTTAAACCGCGAACTGTCTAATTTGTCGTTGGTATGTCAATCATACGACTAGCCGTATTGACTGAGGTAAAATGCCCGCGACCATTGAACCCAGACACTTTTTTTTTACCTGGAAGATGCGTCGTCGTGCTGCTGTCTCGTAGTTCCCTGCGTTCAGTACCGCTGTAGCACTGGACTGCTGCTGCCGAGTATTTGCTGAGCCTGACTATTCTTCGGGGGCGGCTGCTTGAGGGGCGCAAGCAGATGCTTAAACGCGCCCAATATTTGAGCTTAGGGTAGGGTAGGGGAATCGTTTTTTTCCTACGTGCCTGCTGCAGTTAGAGTGTGATATTTTTGAGGAGGGTTATATCGACCATGGGCCCAACTTTGTCCAGATACTTACTTTTATTTTACATCGGTAATTCAATAATGAGCCACGAAACCCAGTTGAGTAGGCGTGCCACTAAGTGCTAAATTTATGAGCATAATACAAAACTTGGTTCTAACTCAATAAAATATTGCATTGGGATTATTGTCCCACAACACCCATATCCCACTACACGCACTTTTCTCCCACCTGTGTTTTAGTGCTGAACGTTAGCATATGGATAGTCGTGCCATGTTCCCACTAACCCACGACCCACGAAAATAATATTGACACAGATGTTGAATATCACTGAATCCTCAAAATCTAAGGGGGCTATTTTCTGGCCAACTCAACCTGTGCATTCCCACAGCGGAAAGAACTGTAGTCTAGCCTCCATGACTCACTCATTTGAACATTGAAATACATCCTCTAATTTATTTGTAAAGGGTGCTCTGTCTTTACAGTTCACAGCTGCTCTTAATGTGTTCCCTTGGTGATTGACCCCCAGCAAAATGGTCATGTTTACAGTACAGTAAAAAGTCAGCTCAACATGAAATTACCTACTTGATACTTATCTGCTTCCTGCTAACCTACCCCATTGTTTGAGTAAGTTGCGGCAATATCATCTCCTGCGACCAAAAGAAAAACATGTAAGTCGTGAGAGTGCGTGCATGGTTATTGTAGGGAGAGATGAAGAGAGAGGGAGAGTGAAATACATGTACTTTGAAGTTAGAAACCAAGTAGGCCTAAAGCATGGGGCAACATATAAATAGGCTATTTAAATCAATACAAATAGTTGTGTGGCTGTCCTCAATACTCTCAGCACCGTAGCATGTGCCATAGATACTGATGTTTGTCCAATTCAGTCTGACTGACCGGTTGTCTCGTGCACCTGCACAGTATCCCTGAAGCCCAAGGGGTTTGTTAACCCTTTAATGTATGTCTCATTAGACTGTATTCACTGAACCCTTGCTGTACTGTATACTGTGCACTCCTGAACAATCCTTGGTGTCTGTTTCTCATTCTAGCTCATACGCCGCTCGGTATACTGAAACAGGCTGCGAGTATGCAGCCTTCACGCGGTGAAGTCATCACTCTTCGTTTGCCGGCTGAGTTTCTGGGTTTCTCAGCTCAGTGAGCTGTGCTGCCTGTGATCGGAGGAGGGCCTGGCTGATCTCATCTCTGATTCACTCACCTGGAGGTGCAGGATTGTTTTTAGAGGAAGAATCTATCAAACTCGGGAGCCCTAGCAAATGTGATCTATTTTATTACCGTGCTTTCGGTGGCAAGACTTCAGACGTTGCATGTCGGGACCTCACATTCTCTCACGGCGATTCTTTTGAGGGACACCACGTTTCCGAGGTAGTTATAAAGCAGACATATGCAAGTTGCCCCCCAAAAACAAGGAAGCATGAGAAACCCACATGAAACAGGATTTTCTCCTCCCTAAGATCAACAGGTCCCAGGCTTTCAGAGAGCAGTTCGGTAGTAGTAAAAGCTTTAGTCGGGCCACTTTCTTCCCTACACTGAGATTGGTATCATAGGACAGTAGAGATTACCCTTAAGTGATTCCAGAGTCGCGCAGCTTACTTCATCCTCTTGGGGGATAGAGAAATGTTAGTCTAGCTGCGTTGCTGGTTCCAGTTGTGACCATTAGTGGTTCGAAGGGCTGAGTCCCTTTAAAGGCCTCCTGTGTTATTTGTTTTCACCTTGACTAGCAAAAGTCTTTCAAAAAATCTATTTTCGTGGGCCGTACCAGACCAACTGATCGTTTTCCAACTTGTGCTGCGTTTGGTGGATTGTGTTTGGGAGTTATTTGTAAGTTGTAATAGCAATTTTTCTGTCAGGAGAAATCCAGAGTATGTAGACTGCTGTAGATTTGTGTTCAGTGTACCTTGGACTGAGATTTAATCACAAAGCTTATGCTTTTTCTTACTACACGAGAGGAATGTGCTAAACTTGGCCCAGCTATAATAACCGGCTCTGCATTTGCAGTCTCCACAAACCAAAACTGTCCATTTCCCATCTAGGGTCTTCACCGGACCTATAATTTAGACTATTTAAGGAATCTGGAGACTATTCTGTTTCCATTTTATCCTCATTGCCTCTATGGAGCCACAAGACATCCTTAACCCAAACAATTGTACCACAATGTCATTCGGAAACAAAACGACTATATTTTGATGGTACTTTCCAAAGCTGATTCTGTCCATTGCATATGACACGTGTACGAGTATCAGCAAATATCTGCTAATGGTCAAGCTATAAACACAGGCATGTAATAGGGTTTGTCTGCATTTGACTGTGCAAAGCATTAACAAATGACCACACATTCCAAATGTATGTAAATGTCTGCTCAAGTTGGTCCAATTCAAAGAGTAAAAAAGATTGCTCTGCAAAAACGGTATGATGTCACTCATCTCTTGCACACAGAATGATGTTGAATAACAGGACTGATCCATTTAATGGAGAAATGAATGTGTAGTGAAGGATATTGAATGATGTCATTGCACCACATAGCCCACAACCCTCTCTCTCGCACACGGGCTATCTAATCAACTCAGTCTCTTCCTGCGGAAAGCTTGCATGTTTTCCCCAGCTTTTCAACTGTATCTACTGAAGTTGAAAAGGTTATGGGCAATGTTACACAATCAGGTACACACACAGAGTCAAACACACAGTGAGCTGAAGTGAAGCGCCCCATTAGTGGACTCGACGTGTTGCCTACCATCCAAACAGTTTTCCGACCCCCTCACTCACACATAATAAAAACCACAATCACAGTAGACTTACAGCAACAAAGCTAATCTTTCAATGGCTGATTTGACGGAGCAAAGCTCCTCGTGTAACACGGCCCAGATGTGGAGAGGGTCCAACAGTATGTGGTCTCTGGGCTCGCCGGCCTGGCGGTGCAAAGTCACCCAGAGGCATCTGCCTCTGAGGGAGATCAGAGGGTGGCTGGGGGGGGGGGGGTGGCTGGGGGGGAGGGGGGGGGCTCTGTGTGTGTGTATTGTTAGTGCGCTGTGGGGTTTTAAGTTTGGGCCCCAGCTGGGAAACCTGGTTATTGTTGTAAGGTAAGGGAATTGCGCTGAAGGGTTTAGGTGTGTGTGTGTGTGGGGGGGGGGGGCTCTTGACACGTAGCGGATCATGTAAAGCCTCGCTCACCTCTGAACTGATGCTGCAAACAGCTGCCTTGTGTTGACGTTGAGATTCACTTTGATCTACTGCGATGGGAAAGCAGCTACTGGCTTTCCCATGGCAAGACAGAGCTACTCTGGAGGAGTCTGTGGTCAGGGCCACGGTGTGCAAACAGGAACACCTACGGTGCAGCATACATCCTATTTGTCTCCTCAAGTTTTCATCTGAAGTCGGTAAAAACCAAGTAGCTCCCTTGATAAAATGTAGCCCACGTAAGTATCTACAAAGGATATGTGGTATTGTCGTAATTCACTGAAGACTGAATGAAAGATAGATATCTTTAGATAGTATTTTTAGAAGATAAGATACAGCAAGACTAGCACAGGTACTCTGGCCCGAGGCCCTGACTACAGTATGTGACGGGAGTCAGATGGCTGAGCGGTGAGGGAGTCAGGCTAGTAATCAGAAGGTCGCTAGATCAATTCCCCGCCATACCAAATGATGTTGTGTCCTTGGGCAAGGCACTTTACCCTACTTGCCTCAGGGGGAACGTCCCTGTACTTACTGTAAGTCGCTCTGGATAAGAGCGTCTGCTAAATGACTACATGTAAATGTGACATCTGTGTGTGGAAATTTGGGCAGCGCCGTTGCTCGGACAAGCATGTGACCTCTGGGATTCTCCTGCCAGAGATGACATCATTCGAGCGTGGCGCTCGTTCCTATTGGACGCGGAGCACCTAAGGAAACACGGGAGAACTTCGACTGACGCGACACACATGGCCCTGACGTCTCGACTAAAATATATGACGCCGAGCCCCGCCAGCGATTTAATCGACGTGCCATTTGAGTGACATTACAACATTGAGCAATGCAAGTGTGGCTTGGCCATCCTCACAGTGCGTTCCTTCAGGACTGGGCCAGGCAGCTCAGTGAATCACTCCGTCTGTATGTTTTACCATCCCAGTGTGGTGTTTGCTCTGCTGCCTGCTCCAAGTATCACTTTGCTGCTACAGGGCCGAATACACAGAGCCCTTTTAATCGACGCAGTCCAAGAAATCCAGGCTGTTCCCCCCGGGACGGAGCTGGCCATCCCAGACACGTGCACGCGCGCGCGCACGTGCGCAGACACACGGAACCATGCACACACACACACACCCACACACAGCATTGTCAAATAGCTACGCTCGACGGACATGAGAGGAACCATTGCATAGCTGCGATATCTATACCTGTTGGATATACACAGCTTCGGAGCCACTAACAGTTTAGACTAACATGCGGAATTTGAGAAGGCCTGAAGTGGTAGGAGGGGGGATCGATGGCCAATAAAAAGACCATTAAGAGGAGAGAAGAAGAAGGAGAGTGTTTGGTGGGGCTGACGTGGCGAGCGCTCTGAGTGATGTCACCCCCCCTGCCCTGCACGGTACCAGGCACAGCCCGACCACCGCCACCCCCCCCCCCCCTTCCCCTCCAACCCCCCTCGGCCTCCCATCCCTCCACCCAGAGAAGAGGGTGATGACAGGAAAGCGAGACCCCCCTCCCTTCCCCTCCTCCCCTCCCCCCCCCCGCCCCCAGCACCCCAGTAGAGCGCGGGGCTCGAACATGTGACGAGATAAACCCCATCTGGAGCACCAACAGGGCCTCACTTCAGCAGTCAACGACACAGAGACGCCGAGGAGAAATGAGTCCATTGTGCGTGTCACGACCCTCAGTCACTCACTGACACTGACTAATACCGGAGTCGAGTGACTTTTTACAGCACTCATCACAGCCACAATACCGAGAGTGAAACATAAGTTACACGAAAGGTGTTGACTGTTCGTTTGTTGATGTTCAGGCCAGTGGCCCTTCCTGTATGGATCATTCTTCATACATTCAGTCATTCCTGTGGCCCTAATCTGTTTTTAAATGGATGGCTGGTTGGGTGTTTGCCGCACATTTGAGTCAATGTTGATGGCTGGAATTCTAGGAATTGTTGAACAGGTATTTGCTGCAAAATAAATAACACATACCTAAAGCTTGCATCATGGGAATCCCCCCCCCCCACACACACACACACACACCCCACACAAACATTATCGGCAGAGTTCAGTCTGTGGGGGCCCACAGTGTGAGAGATGGATGACAGACAGCACCCCATGATACAGTGCGCGCGCACACACACACACACACACACACACACACGCGGTTGGGCTTCCTCTCTCGGTTTCCTTCCCGTCTCTTGACATCTCTCCCAGGGATGAGGAGGGAGCTTTCAGTGGGTCCACTCCCGGTCCTCAGGCCTCACAGCGGCCACTGTTTGCTTTTCGCCGAATCCTCCGGCTGACTAATTATAGTGTCGGGCTATCTGCGGCCCTCTCCACGCCCCTGGTGTTCCCGGTCCACCCCTCGTGTCTGGACAGTGAGTTCTGCCCCCACCAGATGTGGGGCAGCTAGTCCACTGCAGGCACGCCGCGTACCTCGGCTGTCTCTGTAATACTTGAGGAATGTTATCCTGCGCAGGGGGGGGGGGGGGGGGTAGGGTGTAATGGCTGAGCGAGAAAAGGACTTCCTACCGTGTGGGTGGCCACACCCATCTGTCTCTATGGCGATACCCTTAGAAGTTCTGTTGTTTGCGTTTCCGCTGGGTAAGTGAGTGGTACAATTGTCGGAACACTTTGAGAATTCTGTCTCAAATGTGACTGTGCGAAACCTTGTTTTGTGCGTCACACATTTGTTGATTCATTTCCACCTTTATCCAATGGAACCTTCCGAGGGGTTTCGAACCTGCAACCTCCGGCGTGGTAGATTAATGCTGAGCTAAGTCGATAGCGTTTCTGAACTGTACCCTTGGAACTTGACGACAGGGGTTCACCACGGATGAGGCCTCAACGGGTCTCCCTTAGACGGGACCTACCACAGACATCAGACAGAGGGAGAGGTCTGGATGAGGACGGGGAGAGGGGGATGAGGACGGGGAGAGGGAGAGGTGCTGGGAGAGTGTATCCAAACAAAACCGCCTGGCTCTTCAGGCTCAATTGAACATTAAATCACTTTGGGGGAGGAAAAAATGACACAATGTTATTTTTTGTTGAGTTGAAATGCATGTGTTTGAGCAAGGTACACACAGAGGGTATGGAAGTCGAGCCAGACAGTTTTAAAGACGGTTTGTTGTTTTTCAAATAGTGCTTATCCTGAAGGAATCTGACCACTCCAAACATGGATGTTGTTTTGCTCTGTGAAGTTCTGCTCTGGTCAAATACAATTTGAAAATACTGACAGTTACCTGAAGTGATTTGATCTATTCCTGTCAGTTTGAATGAAGTCAATGGAGTGCTCAAGGTAAACCTAATGAACTTCAGCACCATGTTAAGGGGGGGGGGGAGGGGGCTGTAAAATACAGTGGCTTTGTGTGTGTGGGGTGACTGTGTAGGACAGTGTGTGTGTGTGTGCATGCGTGCGTGCGTGTGTGTGTAGAGGGGGGTTGTACAGTGAGGCGTGTGGAAGGAGGACAGTTGAGTGAACAACAACTGGAGCGGCTGCAGGAAGTTGTGATCTAAATGTGGATGTTCTGTTGTCCCCGTCCCACCCTGGCTATTGTGAAAGACCCTCCCCGCTTCCAAACACATGCGTAGGCTGGAATCATCCGAGTCGACACGCTCCCATTGTTGGAAACAAGACTGGAGGTGAACAGCGGACAGAAGGATGAGACTCGTCGGATTACTCTCAGATGGGATGGAGTTCACGTCAGGTCAGGTTAGGAGCCCACTCTTGTTCCAGCTGCAGATCTAAGCAGAACGGCTTTCAGCCAGCTGGCCGCCTGACCTGTTGGCTGGCTGGCTGGCTGGATGGATGACTGGCTGACTGGCTGGTCGGCCAGCTGGTTGGCTGGCTTTTAATTGTTTTGCTGGCTGGCTCCTGGCTGTGGTTTGGAATGGAGCTAACCTGTGATCAGAAGCCAGTCGGCCCTGCCACCTCCCTGTTCCTCTGTAAACACTGCTAATCTGCTGTCCAGCTGCCCCTCAGGAACACGAGATGTTGTGTGTGTGTGTGCGTGTGTGTGTTTGTGCAAAAGGGAGGGGGAAGCCTGTCTTGTTCAGCCTGGCCACTCAAACCAGAGTTTTCCTCTGATCATCCTCCTCCTCATTATTGTCACCGTCATCAACCTTGACGATCACCAACACCACAGCAGGTCAAAAAGTGTGCCGTTGATAAAACCAGACATAAAATGCGGTATCAGAAACCACCCAGACGTAATCCCAGACCCTTCCTGTATCAGCCACTACAAAGCTTTTATAGGATATTTGAACCTGGGTGGACTGGATCTGCAGTGAGAGTGAAATGGACTACTTGCTTTTTACTTACAGTACAGTTGGTCCAGGGGGATTTACTAACCGCCACAAGCCTATGATCCTACACACACACACACACACACACACACACACACACACACACACACACACACACACTCACTCACTCACTCACTCACTCACTCACTCACTCACTCACTCAGAGCAGGATGGTTCTCCACTTAGATGCCAGGCTATTACAACAGAGCCGAACCACTTCTGTCTACCATGGATAGAGAGAGAGAGAGAGAGAGAGAGAAGGGAAGGAGAGAACGGAGGGCACAGGGGGATCGAAAGACGTGGGGATTGATGACACAGAAGGAGAGAAAAAGAGAGGGAGAAAGAGAGAGGAGAGACAGAGAAGCAAGGGCGAGAGAGAGGGATGGATTGAGAGAGAGAGAGAGAAAGAGAGAGAGAGAAAGGGAGAATGTTCTGACTCGACGATGCCATAAAAACCTGAGGCAGTAGAGACCACCAACGTAGAGGCCTTTGTAGGGCTCTTGTTTAGTGGTTGGTTTCCACCACAAGTTTAGTGGATATTACAGGGTTGCATGTCCGGTGGCACACTGCGCTGATGTCTGCAGAAGCAGAGAGGTCAAAGAAAACATTGAGAACCTTCTAGAAATGAGACAGGGTTTGATGAGGTTACTTTTACTATAAGAAACAGCCGTATCGTTTCCCCGATACATTATTATTGGGAGAGGAAGTCTTGTCAGTTGTATGGGTGACTAGCAAGCACTTTGTGACAGGTCAATCAATGTGGTAAAAGGATGAGCCACACAACAAGGATGCCATTGAGGACTTGTAATTAAATTAGGTCGACAAAGCAACATCTGTCTCTGGTGCAGACGCTGTTTCTGTCTCTCTCTGTCTCTCTCTGTCTCTCTCTCTCTCTCTCTCTGACTGTCCTTCACCATGTCTCTCTCTCTCTCTCTCTCTCTCTCTCTCTCTCTCTCTCTCTCTCTCTCTCTCTCTCTCTCTCTCTCTCTCTCTCTCTCTCTCTCTCTCTCTCTCTCTCTCTCTCTCTCTCTCTCTCTCTCTCTCTCTCTCTCTCTCTCTCTCTCTCTCTCTCTCTCTCTCTCTCTCTCTCTCTCTCTCTCTCTCTCTCTCTCTCTCTCTCTCTCTCTCTCTCTCTCTCTCTCTCTCTCTCTCTCTCTCTCTCTCTTACTCTGTACCACACTTTCTCTCTCTCCGCCCCCCCCACCCCACCCCCCCCCACTTCCTCCTCCTCCCTCCACTCCCCAACCTTTCTATTGCTGAGTCGTTTCAAGGACTGTTGTCAATACCGGTTATTAATTACAGGAAAAGTGTCACGTTTAACTGCAATTCCAGCCCCCCACCCCCCAGCACCCCCACCCCCCCCACCCCCCAGCCCCCCCCACCCCCCAGCCCCTAGCTCCCCCAGCCCCCAGTCCGACAGAAGGCATCTCTGGAGAAGCAGAGAGGGAGGCACACCCTTCTCCTCTGTGTGTGGGAAACCAGCCAGCCACGGTCTCAAGCTGCATTCCCTAAAAGAGATATCACCCTGGGAAAAAGAGATACTGTTGCCTTGTGATACTGTACCACTCCAAACACAACTCCGATAACAACAAACTATAAATACAGGACTTAAAGACAACCTCATATCGATAAGCTTTCTCAGCCTCATGGAACAGCGCAAGCTCCTCTCAGAGCATTCCATAACGGGTCTGTGTCTATTCTTGCAGTTGGATCTCACAATTGTTTAAAAATAACACATTTCCTATCTGGATTTTCAGTGTATTAAATGTCTTTGTGGTTCTGGTGTACTGTCTGAGTATGTTGGTTTGATAATTTGCAGTCTGCAATAAAGAGGGAGTGATGAGTGGTCTTGGGAATCGACTGCCCGCACCACAGGGCTCACGCCAAACTGACTGATGGCATCGAGAGTTCACTCTAAGTGCTAAGTCCAAGTTGAGAGCAGGGCCCTAGTCAGCAGCTGAACCTGCAACACTGTGTTGACAAGGGCAGGTCCCTAACCACCACCCTTACTCCCCCAATCCCTCGCACTCTGGCCTCGTGCCTCAAGGACAACCTCGCGCACACAACAAACAGTGTATCATGCTGCCTTGTTTGTGTTGGAAATAAAATATGTAGCGATGGCGGCCTCTGATAAGTTGAAAATGATGGAAGTTTGCTGTCCCAAAGGGAGAAATTAGACGAATACACTGTTCTGGGACAAACGATACACAGTTGTGTCTGACACAGTAATGTGTTCAGCTGAACTCTGGAAACTCTATTTCAGGCCAGGAAACAGGGAAAACAAGCCATGATTCGTTTAACTCCCTGTCACACTAACTGGCAGACTCAATTGTCAAAAGACAATTTTCAAACACAATCAATACTTAAACATGATTTTATGACTTCATAGATGAAGTCCAACCGATGGAGCAGTGGCATAAGTATAAACTTCAGGTGAATCAAAACTCTTCTAGAATCTTTAAGTGAGAGCCAGTCTCCTACCTGAATCTCAGAAGGGGTTGCTGGTAGCGCCGGCGGCAGGTCAAACATTAGAGGAGGGGGGGTCAAAGGTCAATCCCCGGGGCGGAATGAAGTGGGTGTTTCACTCCTATGGGTCAGCACCCAGAGACCCCCAGGTCTCCTGGGGGGTGGGGGGGTTGGGGAATGGGGGGGTGGCGGTTAGTGGTTTGCATGCTTGAGCAATGACACACGTTACCCTAATCTGGGCTTTGGGAAAGAAAACAAAACCGAACAAACAAACAGGTACCTTGATGAGAGAAAAAGGGCCCTTGCAGTGCGCCTTCCCCTGTTCCTGACGTGGAAACGTAATGCGACTCAAAGAGAAGTCTCGTAAAAACGGGTGAGAATAAAGCAGACTGAGAGGGCAAGGCATTGGCAGTCGACTGCACCTCAAACCCTCAACTACCATCTTGTGATTATATGTGTCCGCTAAATGTAGAGCCCAACATGAAAGTGTATGATTAAAAGAAATGATTGCGCAGGTATGTAACGCATACACACACTTAGACACACACACACACACACACACACACGTAGACTCCCTACCCAAGTCTGACGCTACAGATTGCTCACATATGTTATCCTGGCAGTCAGCCACCTGCCTCTCTCTCTCCCCTACACAAGAGAGCTGTGTGTGTAAGTGTGTGTGTGTGTGTGTGTGGCGGGTGGAGACAACCAGCCCAGATCCTGGATCAGCCGTACCTGGCTGAACCAGAGAACAGACAGTCTAACTTTAGATTCAACAGCAACAAGTGTACACACATGCCTCCACAGCCATATTGTCTGCTGATGGTGCATCAAACGCCAGTCGAAATCAACCTGGCTGGTTCAACTACAAGGGAGCTGACTGCCACGTTTCATCCACATCGGCACAAGCGTCTTCACTCGGCACGCAGGGATACCTCATGTGTCTCCCGCTTGTTTGATAATGAGGGAGTTTGAAAAGAGGAGAGGGGAAGAGAGGAGAGGTGGAGGAGGGGAGAGCAGAGCAGAGGACGGAGAGCAGAGGAGAGGAGCGGAGGTGTAAGCACCCTCACCTTGCGCTTTGTGGGTTCACAGAGAGGACACAGACTAGAAAGCAGATGCTCTTCCCCCCAATCAACCCACTGCACTACTGTTCACCCCGACACTGTGAAAGTGATGTCCCTGAGGAGAAACACAATAAAGAACTCCCCTCTCTCCTCCCTTTCTCTAGCGTTCTTCTTCTCTCCGTGATAAAAACAGATTTGTGGGCCAAAGACAGAGGCCTGTGTGGTTCTGGGTGCTCTGCATATCAGCAGCAGCCAGAGAGGAGAGAGTGAGGACAGAGAGAGACAGAGAGAGAGAGAGAGAGCGAGCAAGAGAGAGAGAGAGAGAGAGAGAGAGAGAGAGAGAGAGAGAGAGAGGGAGAGAACGGAGGGCACAGGGGGATCGAGAGACGAGGGGATTGATGAGACAGAAGGAGAGAAAAAGAGTGGGGAGAGAGGAGAGAGGGATAGATGAGAGAGAGAGAGAGAGAGAGAGAGAGAGAGAGAGAGAGAGAGAGAGAGAGAGAGAGAGAGAGAGAGAGAGAGAGAGAGAAGGAACGAGAGGTGAAACACACTACTTTCTTCCTTCCTTCCATCGCTCTGGCGGCACACCCATGTTTTGATTTGCAGGACAAGGCGGAGTGCAGGAATTGGCCAGACGGCAGGGGTGGGATTCATGTAACTTAAACTGGTGCGAGGGCAGACGTTGTTCTCCCATTAACTTCCTGCTAGTAGCTTATTGCAACACAGCTAGATTCATACCAGACACAGTGACCTCTACCAAGAATGCTGAACATCTACACACCTTCTTGTCTTTATGGACACTCTATTCACAAGCTATACCAAAGCCATTACTTTAACGATGGACTATTTGAACAGAGATTTGAGCCTCCTCAGTGTGTAATCTAAATGCTTACTGTCTGTGTTACTGTAATGTAATTGAATAGCTGTGGAGTTGGCTCGGTTCCATTGGCAGAGAACAAGGGCAAGCATTGAACACATCCATAATAAAGCTTGCACATCGCACACAAAAACACAGAATGCAGGTCTTCAACAAAGAGAGGAGAGAGAGAGGAGAGAGAGACAGAGAGAGAGAGAGAGAGGTTGGGGGGTAGAAAAAACCCACTTCCATGTCTCTGAAGTCATTTTGAAATAGAAATGGAAATCTCTTCTAAAGATCAGGGTGGTTATTATGCAGGGGAACAGGAAATTCTCTCTCTCCATTACAGCAAGGAGAAAAGGAGGCTTTAACGTGTGCCCCCAGTATCCAAAATATCAAAGCCCTGCCGTAATTACTATTTCAAGTCGAAGGGACTCAACCATTTCCCCACTCCTCTGTTCAACTTCTCACTGGAAACTTCAAAGGGTTGCAGCTTTTCTTTTTATAACTCTGATTTTCTTTCCCAGTTTAAACAAAGGGAGCAGAAACAAAACCAAAGGACAGGAGTAGAAGACCAGGCGGTGTAGCCGAACGCCGCCTCACTGATCCAACATACTGTGTCTGTCCCAAACATGACAAAGTGGTCAGCTGACCTCTGGGGAGCATGACTGTAGTGAGATGGATGAGGAGTGGAGAGGAGGGGCGAGGAGGGGAGAGCGTACAGGAGAGCTTAGAGGAGAGAGGAGTGGAGAAAGGAAAAAGGGGGTTCATTACTTCCAATATTCATCTGAGATTCTGTTCATCCCATAAGAGGCAGCTGTGTGTGTGTGTGTGGAAGGCGGGGGGGGGGGGGGGGTCCAATCCAGAGCCCACAACTCTTTACCAGTGACAGGGAAGCAGAGGATGACTATCAACCTGATAACATAAACAGACTCGATCCCAGATTACAGCAACTCCACTTTCTCCGCTGTCTGTACCCTGGCATCCTCTTTCACCAGCCTGTCTAGACTAGTCTGCAGCGGTCTGTATACCGATCAGTATGCTCAGGGCAGGGGTGAGGTGGGTCAAAGGTAGGCGAGGGAGAAACGTTTACTCGTAATCACTCTTCCAATTAATATCTCTCCATCCTGTCACTCTCACTCAAACTCCTCCACGACAACAAACAGACTGAGTAAACGATAGCCCAAACTGATGGATCGGAGTGCTATGTTTTGATTCACACCCAGCAGCGCTAGGCCCAATCCGAGGACCCCACCCCGACTGCCCCACGTTGCCTAATTGCATGTGGGTTAACATCGAGGCGAGGGTGGAAAATTCCAGAGCAGTAAGATAGCTTCACTCCTGGTCTCCCTCTCTCCAAATTAAAGGCATGTGTGGAATTTCATGCCAGAGCCCTGACAGGGAGCAGGGAAGAGAGGAGGAGCGGGGAGGAGGGAAGGAAAGAGGGGTGAGGAAAGAGAGGAGGGAAGAGGAGAGACCTCGGGAGCGGCACATGTGCTCCTCCTTCAGCGACCCCCACTCTCCCCCTTCCTCCCCCTCCCCCCGCCCCCCATGCGGCCCAGCAGAATAAAGGCATTATGGAGGCTGAAGTCCGGCTGCACATGCCCCAAATGCCTCCTTAATCAAAGGAAAATAAACCTGGCCGCGGTCGGCCCATCGGTGTCTGGGCGAGTCAACCTGCCCCAGCGGCCCGGAATTGGAACCTGCTGTTGGGGGGGTTGGGGGGGGGGAGGGGTGTGGGCAGGGCTCCTGGGCCCCCGGTCCCCTCCCCGACGCACAGGAAGAGACCCTCCACCGTGGAGAAACCGCTCTATCATCCGGGAGGACAGCCACCTATTTACGGAGATCTTCCCCCCGAAAACAAACCCCTCGAGCGACCTTCCGCTGCACTCTGTTGGCTGTCGTCGGAAGTCGACGCCAACATGGCTCTCACTCATGCGTGCGTGGCCTCCACTCTGCGTCTCCAGCCGTACCCCTGACAAAACGCAGAGCAACACAAGCACTCTACCCCCCAACAAGGCAGCATCGAAGGGCTCACGACACACCCCAGAGCAACTCTCGTTTCCCAGCATCGGGGTCGGCAGTTTGCTCAGCGCAAGGCTCGGGCCATGGAAAACAACATCAACATCGTTCTGCTCTTAAGTCTTCAGCATGTCCTCCTCTTCCTCCCCAGACAGCCAGCCTGCATTCTACCAGACAGAGCTATCGTGTTACCTTAATGAATCCCATTAGCCAAGCTAGGCTAGGCCCGGGCTCTGCTGGGCTTCCAACACACTGGACTGCACTGTGTGTGTGTGTGTGTGTGTGTGAGAGAGACAGACAGACAGAGAGAAAGCTCGAGAGACAGAGAGATCAAGAAAAGAAAGGAGCCAACTGGACTGCATTACTTGGAAACGGGACCTTTAATGAACTCTCAACCCTGAGCGGAAACACACAGACCACACCGCGTCCTCGTCCACACAATAACTCGCTCTCTTCCACTTCCAGAGCCCCCTCCGGAGGGGAGGGTCGGCGAGGGGGATAGGGGAGGGAGGCAGGAGGCTGTGGCAGGGAGGGGGTGTGGTACTATGGAATGGTTACTCCCAGCTGGGAGGGCTGGAAGGTTGGGGGGGGGTTAACTCAAACAGCGTCGGCCCCCGTGCGGGTCGTAATGAAGGGCAGCCGGCCGGGTAACAGGGGCTGCACGCTATGGGACCTGGGGGGGGTGGGGGTGGCGCTGACCCCTCGACCTCGCTGACAGTGACCGGGTGACTCTGCTCGGGGGAAGGATGGTTGTTCTCCACGCCCTCACCCATCTGATCCCCCAGGAAGCAGTCCTTAGAGAGGAAACTGTCCAAGTTAGTCGCCGTCAGTGAAGCCAGTGAAGTCCCGCAACAATCTGATGCGGCCCGAGAAAACGAGAGCTGTTTCCATAACAGGGAAAAGTCAAGCCGAATCAACTAAAGAAGTCTCACTCTTTCACAACGGCAAGAGCCAAAAGACTTAGTTTGGAGGAAATTCCTTGGGAACCCGACTATCCCATTGTTTTTGACAACAAGCAGAGGAGTTCAGTTTGGAGTATGTGACCCTGGACCTGGATGCAAGCCTGTCCGCTCACCCAGACATCCCAGGCCAGTCTGGGCAGCCTGGCTCCCTGGGCAGCAAGCAACATTCTCTAATGAGCTGCACACTGGGATCCAGTCGATGGTACACACACACACACACACGCATCCATGCACCCACGCGCACAAACACACCTATACATGTGCCCCCACCCACCCACACGCATGCACACCTCTTAACAAGGCAGCGTGTTCAACTCTGGGGAGCGGGTACAGTAGCTGCTTCATTAACCAGACTGTGAACCTTCGCAGGAAGCCGATAGGCCCGTTTATTAGGCTCGGTTATTACGCAAGCCGAACCGGGTAGCCTCTAATTGGACCCGGCGAGGAAGGTGGGCGGGACGGGGGCGGAGGCCTCTCATCTTCTGGCCGTTTCCCTTTTTCTCCCTGATCTGCGGGAAAGAGGTGGAGAAGAAAGAGAAGGGGGAGAGAGAGAGAGAAGGAGAGAGAACGGAGGGAGGAGTGAAGGGGATGAAAGTAACCAGGCAGCACATTGACTATTCCTCCAGAGGAGGTTTGATGCTTCTTTTCGCTCTCTTCTCGATAGCTCAACCCCCCCGCTTCAACCTACTATGTGGAAGACAGCTGACAGGAAGTGTTTGTCGTCGCCCCCTCCCATCCTGACGATGACAAAGTCAAACGCTTTCTCTGTGAGAAAAAAAACAACCCAGTTGGTAAACTCCCCTGGGTAAACAATACAACCAAAGGATTGAAGTATGGTAGGCATCCCTTCTCTCTTCCCTACCAAGCTGATCCAAGGTTCACTTTACCGGGCCTGACAGATGGCCTAGAATCAGCCTGCGTGTGTGTGTGTGCGCGTACAGTGAAGCTGCGTCTCTACCAGCGTCGACAGACACGGTACCCGGCTGGGTGTCCCTGTCGTCCCAGCCCCAGTCAGAGACAAGAGCTGGGACGCAGACGGTCCTACTGTGACCTCCCCACCCTGGTCCACTCCATCTGCCCACCATCGGACTGCGGTTCGTCTGTCCTCGCGTCCGCCTCTCTGCCTACAAGAGAGGAAACGAACGTCGATCCGCAAGCGAGGACGCCGACAGCTCCGTGTGTTTTGAGTGAACTGTCCCTTTAAGGGCATCTGAACAGCACGCGCCGGATCATGGTCAGGGGATACAATTACTCCAACTCAAATTAGAGCCTCCCAAAGACTTATTCATGCTTTGGATACGATTGGCGTTCGTTATCAGTGCCATTAGCATGTCAGGCTTTTCTTGGACTTTTTGTCTTGGAACAATCCCTTGCCTGCACTGTACAGATAGCGTGCCGTCTTGCGCACATAAACCCACGCTTGCACTCTCTCTCTCTCTCTCTCATATTCAGCCAATGGAGTTACGGGAAAAACACGGGGTGAGCTTTCGAAACACTATTTCAGGAATTCGGCAGCCACCTACGAGTGACATCTGAAATGAATCGTCCTCGGGAGAAGAAGGGGGGAGAATATGCATCCCCGAGAACTTACCCTAAAGAGCCGGTGATCCTACTGTATGAGCAATCATGCCTCAACACTAACAATCCTTTTTACAATAGGAACGAAATCCTGTGGCTTGAAAATATTGTTAAAAAAAATAAAGAAATAAATCAAAAAGTGGAGCTACTCTAATTGCAGTAACAGAAACTCAGAACTGTGCCTTTATGACTTCCAGGAAAGGATGTCATAACTGACGAGTGGGCCAGCGACTACCGTAGGCTAGGTGCTTCTGGGGGCCGCGCACAGATGTTAGCGTTTGAGACAGCCACACTGTAAACGTAGACCCGGAGTGTCGCTTGCTGTGCACACAGAGGACTGTATGTGTGTGTGGGTGAGAGAGAGTGTGTGTGTGTGTGTGTGTGTGTGTCTGGAGGTCTGACCAGTGTGAGGAGGGAGCCAGGAGCAGGGCTGACGCACAGCCTCTCACACAGCTGATAAGGTTAGTTCTGGCAGCCGTCTTGACAATAGATTAAGCCCCCTGTAGGAGAGAGAGAGAGAGAGAGAGAGAGAGAGAGAGAGAGAGAGAGAGAGAGCGAGAGACGAGTGGTTCTGCCCAAGGGGAGGTGACCCATCATCCGCTTGGCAGAGGCCCAGCTCCGCATCCACAGACCCTGCCTCCTACACACCCCTCTACAGCCAAAGCAATGGACCAATCCAGCCCTTGGTTGGATCGCGCAGCTCCTAGGGCAGGGGGGGCCAAGCCAGCGCCTGAGAGCCGGACCCACAGTGGACGCGGGCTTTACTGCGAGGCTTAGTGTCCGTCTTCCAAATGCCAGGGCTTTGGTGTGCCACACCGACCCACCAGGGGAACCAAAGTCCTTGACCTCAATGGGGCATTTCCACGTCCTCGTATCCCAGCTCCTCCTCCACTCCGCTGGCTGCGACGGACAGACGGGACGCCCAGTCGAAACGCTGCACACGAACGCTCCTCCGTTCGTCCTCCTGCACCCCGGCCCCTGTATGGAGCGCTGGGCCAGGATTGGTTGAGGAGACATAACTCAGTCCTTTGACGGGGATTCCCCTCGTTACTCACTCCTGTCCTGTTCCGAAAGAGATGCTGGTTACAATGGGAGCCGTGTGTGTGTTGTGTAGCCGCAGTCCCCCCCCCCCCCCCCCGTTTTATCAATAACAACCATACAGATATGGTATCAATAGGGGCCTGCCCTGGCCTCTCTTGTCTTGAATAGAGGTCACTCCAGCTCGTCCAGCACACTGTATCTCCCTTCTCCCAGAAATAAAAGGAGGGAATGTGGAAAGAACCATGGGAGCAACCATCCCATTGAATTACCAACACACTGCTGGCTAACCCAATTAGGCAGTGTTTCCCCACTTTTCAGGCCGTCTTAAAACAATGCCACTCCTGCATGGTACAGTGGGGGTCGGTCCTGGGCATTCCCTTACAGTGAAAACAGGGTTTGTGTTATTGGGCTGGCCGCCAGTGTTTTCCAAGGGCTTTCTCTGACCCCCCACATCCCCCCCCCCCCGTCCCCCGTCCCCCCAAAAAAGGCTTTCCGTAGTTTGGCTGGGCTTGCTTGTTTTAGCCAGATTCCGGTAGCTTCCAATATCCCCTCTCCATCTTTCTCACCTCCTCGCACGGTTCCCTGAGTATGTTCGCCGCGACAGCTACGCAGAAGGAACTGACGGGTAGCAGAAGCACACTCTGATAACCCCCAGGGACCTCTGAGCGAGCGACAGGAGCATTCCACAGCCTCCCCACCCCCACCCCTCCCCCCCCCCCCCATTAGAAACGGGAGCACACAGACACAGGGGACAACTTTGCACGCGCTGATGATTCGGGGGGGAGGAAGGTTGACTGGTCTGGGCGGGCGCTCGAATGGACTAGGGGGGCCTGCTTGGGCGGACGGTTGTCTTCCCCACTCTTGGGAGCTGGTGTAATGACCCAGCACAATGGTAGGACGATTCGTGGAACTGCGAGGGGAAGCAGTTGGAGATGACTCTCCCTCGGGTCGGCAAACTGCAGGTGTTTGTCTGGAGGAGGAGCTACAGAGGGACCTGCAGACATCTTCCAGCCTGATAAAACTGTATGTGAAAATGGTCCGGTCGATAAGGCCCCCTTCAATACATCAAGCTCCGGAATGTGCTTTCCTGAAGTATAAAAACCAAGAGGTGATTTTTCGAAATCCCCCAGGTTTGAAAATGCAAAATTACATCTGCAAGCAAAAAGAAAATCCCCCTAAAGAGGTTGTTAAAAGCCTACAAAACATAGGTTTAAACGTGGAATTTCAAATCACAACATCCAAGCCACGACCATTTTTATTTCTTTTTCTCGTTTGCTTTTTCCTCCTCACAAATCCCTCCCGTGTTTTTCAAACCCTCGAGCCACCTTTCCAGAGAATTCTTTCGGGCTCGGAAGGACTGAAGGGAGAGAGGAGGGAGCCAAGAAAAATCCCAGATAAACTCCAACCACAGAGCTGTGTATCCCTGACCCTCAGGAGGTCCAGCAGAGAGCATCCATCTTGGAGCGATCCGGACGATAAATCAGATCCAGTCGTGAGGCCACCCGGAGACACTCAGCATGGGGTCAGCGATGGCAAATCAGCCAAACAACCAACCCCCCCGTCCCCACCCCACCCCGGGGAACCACCACTTCTGGGTGAGAACTCCCACAGGAACCCCCCGCAGGTGGCCTGGACTACACTACCCACAACACCCTACACTTACCTTCATCCACGGGTCTCATCGTCATCTTTTCACCTATCCATAAGGTGGGAGATGGGGAGAGAGAGAGTGAGTAAGGGAGGGGGGGCGGGGTGGAGGGGAAGTTCAAAGCCAGAGTGGTGTGGGTGTGTGAGGCCGACGGGCTCTCTCCCGTGCCCCCGTGGCGGAGAGGGAAGGAACCATTAAAACTTGATCTCCTCACCCCCCCTGACCTCGCTCCGCTCCGAGCGGAAAAACAGCTGTGGGCCGCACACTCCAGCTCCCGGAGAACAGCCTCCAGGGACGCTGGGCTCAGAGACACACACACACACACACACACACACTTTCCCCATCACCATCGCACACACGCCAGCTAGCACACACGCACACATACATTCGTGAACACACGAGTGCCAAAGAATTAGGCTGAACGGAAGATGAGAGTATGTTGTTTATGGTGGCTCTAAAATGTTGGAAAAATACCTGGAGAACGATAGTGTTTCGGGGTTAAGTTGCTAATGCAATGTCCTGAAGAGAGCGAAAAGGGATCGGGAAAACGCCACGATCGGCGTTCCGGCGTTCAGAGCAAACTCTGGAAACCAAGTTGAAACCTCTGTCTCTGTTTACTAGGCGGCTTGTGTTTTAAACGGAATGTGCCCGTCCACAGTTTCAGCATGCTTGCTCAACCAGTCGCTTGTTGGGAAAGGTCAGTCCATTCTTCAGCCACACCACAAGGCCTGATCCAAAGACAAGCTGACCGACGGCATGGGGCTCTGGAAGAGTTGAAACATTCCTCGGAGAAACGCATTCGCTCTTTTGCGTCATCACTTTTGGACCGTGGAACGGTTCGTTCCCAAAACGGTATGCATCAGGAGCGCACAGCGACAAAGTCTTTTCCCACCTATCGGAATCAACTTCACCACAAAAATCATTTCCCCGCTTTGCAGTGACGTTTTAAAAGTCCATCCTGTATAAGGACATTTATTTGACAACACAACAAAGCCATGTACATTTACTTCCTAAGTAAACAAACGGACAAACAGACATACGTGCGTGCGAGGTTTTCGGCCTCGGCACGTCTATAGGTGGAGCGGTGTCGCTGCCGCGGAGACAGAGTCTTTGCTTATCACGGAACCGCTCGATCGCACAGTCGCTTAGTGGAGTCCGCCGTCCCGCCTCGGCCCCGCCTCGGGGGCCAGGACGAGCGTGGCCGCTTGTGGCCCGTCCACCGCTCTCCTCTCAGTCCAATGATGGATGGTTGTGAACAGCACCCTCTGGTGGAGAGCCTGCTCATCTCCCTCTCCCGCTCGCCTAGCTCTTCTTCTTCTGAGCCGGGCTTTTCAGACTCTCCAGCAGGCTCTTGATCCTGGCGCTGGCCGGCTCCAGCCTCTTCTTCTGGCGGCCTTTGGTGGCGCCCGCCGCCTGGTTGGAGGGCAGCAGCAGGGCGGCCAGGCCCCAGGTGGCGTGCCCCGCGCCGGGGCCGGATTTCCGGGCGGCGGGCGGGGCGCTGAACTCCTGCTGCTGGAGGATCCAGGCCGCCTCCTGGCACAGGGTCACCATGCGGCCCAGCTGGGCCGCGTTGACGTTCTTGCTCACGTTCAGGGTCGGCTCGAACGGGTTCTGGATGTGGAGCGCCGACGGCTCGGGCTTGTTCTGCTCCTTCCCCTGGGAGGGGGGCACGCACACACACACACACACAGACACGCACACACAGACACACGCACAGAAACACACACAGAGAAAACACACACAGAGAAACACACGTAAAGGTCAAGCTATCTTATTTAACCCAGCAGGCTCAGGTCTTTGTTGTCATATCTGGGCGTGCATGTCATTTGAGTGTTTGTGTGTGTGCGTGCGTGCGTGAGTGAAATTGTCAGGGAGCTTTTAAAGCATCATCCTGGCATTAGCAGCCGCGAGGTGAGTTAACATATTCACCGTGCCTCATTCATCAAACTGTCAGCCTGACAGAATCACTGCCGGAAAACGAGGTGCGTGATTCACCCGTTAGACTGAGAGAGAGAGAGACAGAGAGAGAGAGAGACAGAGAGAGAGAGAGACAGAGAGAGAGAGAGACAGAGAGAGAGAGAGACAGAGAGAGAGAGAGAGAGAGAGACAGAGACAGAGAGAGAGAAAGAGAGAGAAAGACAGAGAGACAGAAAGAGAGAGACAGAGAGACAGAGAGACAGAAAGAGAGAGACAGAGAGACAGAGAGACAGAGAGAGAGAGAGAGAGAGAGAGAGAGAGAGAGAGAGAGAGAGAGAGAGAGAGAGAGAAACGATGAGATGGCCAAAACAGCCCTCTCCTAATCTGCTCTGGACCCTTTCCAACTCCAGACCAATTCCGTGTGACCCTGTGACGGCGAGCGATCCCGGCCCCTCTCTTACACTGTACTTTCCTGTCGCGTAGGGCACAGTTGGGATCCCATACCACCCCTGTCACATGACCCAGAGAGACAGGTCAGGGCTGAATCTTAGAGGAGGGAGGGGGAGGGCTCAATGCCTTGTTTAAAGCCCGGCTATAAAACAGGATGAATGAATGAGGGGAAGGGATCTAGACCGGGGATCAGCCAGAGAGCAGCATAAAGACATCAGTCAGAGTGACGGAGAGATAGGGAGAAACACAGTGCACACTAAAGATGATTTACGCCACATTCTCTGCTGGTGAAAGGCTACAGGCAGAGGCCAGGGACGCAAGGGCTACAGGCCCCCTCTCCCTCCCCCCCCCCCACGAAAGTCATCCCTGACCCGGGGTCAAGATCGTACTACACCTCCAGGCTCGACCCAGGCCCGGATAGGTGCGCGCACGCGGGGGGGCGGTTCGTTTCACGAACGCGTGAAACAAACGAAAGAACTGACAGTCTGAGTTGGATTAGCGCGCGGGTGTTTTTGTTTTTGCGCTGAGCAGGCTGACGCTGTTATTGTGGACCGGGCTGAGAGGGGCGGGGCGGGCATCAATCACTCTCTCCTATTTGACGGCTGTGGTTTGGAGGCGAACGGAGTGACGCAATCCGGAGAACACGCACTTCATCTCCCCCGGTAGGGGACCTTGAGGGAGGAGGGTGGGGGGAGGGGGGTGGGACTGTGAACGGGGGAAGGAGGGGGGGGGGGGGTGTCGGTTTGTGCCTGCTAGCTAGGGGCTCTTACCTTCCTGATGTCTATAGACATCCTGTTGAACGCGAAGCTGCCGTAGAACTCAAAGAACTCCTGCAGCAGTGTCGCTGAGGGGCAGAGAGACAGACGAGACCACGTTCGAGTCCAATGCTGGGACACACGATGGTGAGAGTGTGTGTGTGTGTGTGTGTGTGGGTGTGTGTAGCAGCGTGCCCGCGCAGGCCCAGTCACCGTACGGTCTGGGCACCTGAACCCACCTAGCGGCTCTGTGTTGCTCTGCAGCTGGACCTTGCTGACGTCGCTGACGAACGTGCAGTCGTTCCCCTCGATGACGCTCCTGTCGCCGGGGCCTTGGGAGAGAGAGGGAAGGGGTGGGGGGGAGAGAGAGGGAGAGACGCACTGAATGGCACGACACGCATCAACCACACTCTGATGGATGGCGTCGCTTAGAGAGGGAGAGAGATGGATACTGAGAGAGACAGTGAGGGAGAGACATAGACAGAGAGGGAAAGAGATCAACAGAGAGGGATAATGACAGAGACAGAGAAACAGAGAGAGAGAGAGAGAGAGAGAGAAAGAGAAACAGAGAGGGAGGGAGAGAGAGAAACGGAGAGGGAGGGAGAGTGAGAGAGCGAAACAGAGAAAGGTAATGACAGAGACAGAGACAGAGAGGAAGAGAAACAGACATTGGGAGAGAGAACCAGACACAGGGCGAGAGAGAGGGAACCAGACAGAGGAAGAGAGAGAGAGAACCAGACCGAGGGGGAGAGAGAGAGAGGTAATGACAGAGACAGAGAGGGAGACAGATGGACACAGACAGACGAGAGCCCAAGGCGTGTGTCCCTGTGGGGGTCCTTGGCTCTCCATCAAAGCCCATCCTGCCAGCCTCCTCGACCACGTCAGAGTGGGGGTCACACCTGAGGCAGGGCCATTTCAAATGGATGCCCCGTGGAACGGTGTGTGTGTGTGTTCTTGTATCAGGGAGGGCGGGAGGGGAAGGGAGGGAGAAAGGGTGGGTACTGTTCTTGCCAGAGTGATGGGGCCTTTATTGTGCTGTAAGCACTATGTGTGATAGTGTCTGGTCTAAGAGGACGATAGATTGCTCTTGGCCGGCTATTCTCTGTGAGCCAAGGAGAGGCTGGGGAGAAGGATTGGGAGGGGGAGGGGGTTCACAGGCAGCAGCAGTGGACTGTGGCAAACAACCCCCCGCCCTGCCCCAAAGTCTTTAACCTCCAGCAACTTGGATCGGAATCCTCCCAGGAATTTCACCAGACACGTCCAACAAAAATAAACACAAAATCCCCCCCCCCCCCCACAATCTTTTTCCAATGTCCTCCTCTCCCCCAAGAAACAAACAAACAAACACATGGGATCCCCTCCGCCCTCACTATGGACATGTTGGGACCAGTCCCATTCCCACCCAGACGTCCACACGCAGAGAGAGAGGCCCACAGAGGGAGGGAGGGAGGGGGAGCATCAGAGGGCCTACCTGCCAGGCCCCTGAGGTGCTCCAGGGTGGGCAGGATGGGCGGGCTGCGTCTCTGGAGGAAGAACAGCACCATGACGGTCAGGGAGAAGTTGCTGACCCAGGCTCCGGGGATGCTGCTGGTGACGCTGTGGGCCCGGGCCCAGCAGCGCACGCTGAACACCAGGGAGCGAACCCGGGGGTCCAGCCTGCTGTACAGGTACAGCAGCTCGGAGCTCTTCATCGCCACCCTGAGGACAGAGCGGCGCACGGGTCAGGGGAATACCGCTGGGGGGGGGGAGCTCTGACCGTTCCTCCAGCACACCTGATTCAAATGAATGGTCATTACCCGGCTTCCACGGAGCTTGATAACGACCCGTTCATTTAAATCAGGTGTGCTGGAGCAGGGAAACATCTAAAGCATGCAGGACAGCGGCCCTCGAGGACCAGGATTGGACACCCCTGCCATAAAGTGTTTTCTTAGCTCCTACATTCATTGTTTTATCCATGCGTTTCATTCCTGATCATTTGGTTCCACTTAAGACATACCGGAGCTAGTCTTTACTGAGCGTAGCAGATAAGGGGGGGTAAAAGAAAAGAAACTCACGGTGCTATATTTCCTATGATCACTAGAGGGCAGTGTTTATCCTGACTGTGACCTTTCTAGGACTACAGCCCTTCATTACTCTGCATCCACTACCAGCAATATTAAAGCAACAGCCAATAGCTGCTTTATGTCCTTGATATTGCCCAAGAGAATTCATATGATTCATTGTGTTTAATCTGTACAATAGCATATGTGTGTACTGTATGCATGTAGGTACTTAAAACATTTGAATTGCCTGAGATCATCTCTGACCTTACAGAAGTGGATGGTGGCATGGCTGTTTTCAATGTATCCATATGGATTCAGTCATTTTTCATAACAGACTACCGTATTTTACGGACTATAAGTCACACTTTTTTCTTTCTTCATAGTTTTGCTGGGCTTTCCAGATTAAATGTTTGTTCTTGGTCTTGGATTTTGTTAAATACATTTCTAAATAAATGCGACTTTTAGTCCAGTGCGAATGTTTTTTCCTCTTTGTGACGCATTTTTTTACTAATGCAATTTATACTCCGGCACGACTTAAAGTCTGAAAAATATGGTATAGGTTTCAATAGTATTCAAAAGGGGACTTCAACCCCCACTTCCTGTTGTGCTGACTGAACAGAAGCAAACAGGAAAGCATCGATGTGTCAAACGAGCGCCATGAAACCCCCCCCCCCGATCCACCCACACTAGCCTGGTGGCTACCCACCGTTTCCTTTGAAACGCTGGTTTCTGAACGTTGCAGGTGTGCGTGGTGTGTGTGTGTGTGTCTCACTCAGGCAACTGAGACCACAGTATCCCTCAGAGGCAGAAAGAGGGAAGTGAAATAAAAACAAGCTAACCTCTCTCTCTCTCTCTCTCTCTCTCCTACGGTGGCCACGCGTGGCTGTAGGCATCTAGTAACTCGCTGTGGTTCACGTTAGTTTCTGCTCGTGAAATGCTAATGGACCAAAGATGGCTTCAGGTTCCAGCCACACAGCGAGCGTGCAGCTACGCGAGACAGAAACAGCGGTTGCCATTTCGTATCATCGCCGTTCGGTGTTCCTTTTGTTGTCAAAGGGTCAATCGCACTGGGTTGCTGTTTAATGCTGAACAGGTGTGTCAGTGCATGCATGTACCGCAGGGCATCCATTTGAACGCACAAATAAAAGGGCAACACACCAAATACTAAAGCTAATCTGAAACTCACGTACACTTTCAAAGATTCAACTTTCCGTCAAATTGTTCAACTGATTGTCATTTGTAATAAAATAAAATAAACTCTGTTGTATTAGCCTACATTTGAAAACGAATATAAAACCTAACTACCGACCTCTAGGATTTTTTTTGTTGCAGCGGGGGGCAGGTCTGTCCGAACCAAAACATAACACCTTGTACAGCCCTATTTCTGATACCGTGGCGGCAGAAATGTAGCCGCCGCGGGCCGCCACGGACAAATCAACAGAGCGGAAACCCTGACCCAAGTGGCGGTCTTCGATTTCCACTCTCCTGTACGCGAGCCCGATCAAACGCGAATCGGAGAATACCTCGGATCCATAAGCGCCAGGTCACAGAGAGCGTATCGGCTGAGAGAGGCGACGATCCAGCCGCCGCGCACACGGCCTACCTGTTGTTGGCGGTGAGGTCACACTGGAAGCCCGAGGGCTGGTGGGCGAAGCGGACCAGGGGACAGCGGGCGTTCAGGATCTTCTGCAACCCCACGCAGCCCGGCCCAAACTGGTCCACGCACTCCCCGATGACGGAGAGGATGCTCTGGGTCACGGCCCGCTCCGAGTTGGCCCTCTTCAACTGGAACTCCAGGGAATAGCCTGCTTTCGGCTGGGCACAGGGGGGGAACACAAGGGGGTCGCTCGGTGGTCAGAGCGCTTCACTGCAAGTCTCGAGGTCACAGGTTCAAATCTCCCCTGTACCGCAAGTTGCTTTGGGAACGAAAGGTGTCTGGTAAATGGCAACTTTCAGTGAAAATGTATCTGTCGCATACATGCAATTTAAGGCTTATTGCTGTGTTTCGCAACCATCTGCTTTCATTTGATGGGAGTGATTTTGGGGAAAGAGGAAGGAAGTGTATTTTTCACTAGGCCGCTGTGTTGACCTTTCAATGCCTAGTACAGTAAGCTGGCATAGTTAGTTGTTAGGTTGGTGTGCTATTCAACCTGTACTGCCTGGAAGGAAACGTGGATTTGTTGTGATTGCATCAGTCACCTGGGCCAGTGTGTGCTTCTGCATGTGTGTCTGTGTGTGTGTGTCTGTCTGTGCTTAATCAATGAGATGTGATGAAACTTCTGAATGGGCTTTTCCCGCCATATAAAAGTAAACAAATTAGACTGAACAGAAGTTCCCAATTTACCTGAACAAATGCTCCTTTTTACTTATCAGCAACAAAATAACAGAGTAGGGACAGTTTACCGCAATCTGTCTATCCGGACCTTTATCTTAGATACACTATTACACATCATAGGCAAACATCAACACCTTCATCTATTGTTTGAAGGGATTACACAGCACTTCAAACTATCCTACTATCCTTTTAGTTGCATTCAAGAACAACTATGACCACTGACTGTACGGAAAGCAAACAACAAGATAAGACTTTACAATCTCATATTTCTTAGTTGTATGTTCAGTAAACATCCTGTGTGTGTGTGTGTGCGCTGTGTGTGTGTGTGTGTGTACGTACAGTATATGCATATATTACGTGCAAAAGTATTAAGTGCAAATAACATTTAAAAAAAATATATATATATATATGGCAAATATATACGGTTTCTCAACATTGCATTCAAAATGTTTCTCAACATTGCACTTTTAGACTGCCACACAAATACAGAACAGTATTCATGGTGGAGGGGGAAAAGTAGATGCCTCAGACTTTTGCACAGTACGGACTCATCTCCCCCCCCCCCCCCAGTGTAGTGCTGAAACAGACAGGCACCATCCTGCACTAGGCTGTACCCTATCTTCCATACGGCCGTCCCCTACCCTGGTGCCTCGACACCAGTGACCACAGCGAGGTGAAAGGAGACAGAGCGGACGCAGCGTGCCGCTGCCCTCACCTTCACGCTCCGCCCACTGATCCGGTCCAGGTCCAGGAACATGTCCAGGTCGCAGCCCAGCTTCCCGAACCCGTTGACGGTCGAGCCGAACGGCCGGATGAGGCATTCTGGGAAGTAGGCGGCGGCGACGTCCTGGAGCAGCGAGCACACCAGGAAGCGCAGGCAGATGTTCTCCTCGGTCAGCTGGTACATCGCCGTCAAGGACAGCATCTGCTGGTCTATCTGGAGACCCCGACCAAGAGACAACAACCCAGACATGAGGTCTCCCGGGGGAAAGCTCCAGCTTGGCCCCTCCATAAAGTGCACTTCCAAACCGTTACAACTATGCACATCGGATCTGATCCTTGATTGTCATGCTGTCCCCTGCTATCTGCTATGTGTACGGGGGGGGGGATAAGATGGCTGAGCGGTTAGGGAGTCGGACTGTTAATCAGAAGGTTGTGGGTTCGATTGCCGGCCGTGCCAAATGACGTTGTGTCCTTGGGCAAGGCACTTGCCTCGGGGGGGAATGTCCCTGTACTTAATGTCAGTCGCTCTGGATAAGAGCGTCTGCTAAAATGACTCAATGTAAATGTGTGCGTTGCTTCGGACAAAAGCATCCACGGACTGAACGCCATGTCAGCTGTAGGCGCCCACACTTACACTCTCCTCCTTGGATAGCCTCTGGATGAGCTCACTGATGGGGATGGTGGTCTGGGGCTGGTACTGGGGAAGCGACTGGCCGTCAGACAGGTCTGCTGGGCCGTTACTTCTGAGAGAGAGCAGCCGGGACTTGAAAGGCACCATGGCTTCATGATTGATAGTCGGGATGGCGGTCCCTTCATAAAGTGATGTGATGCTCTCCTTGTTGGCAAACTCCACCACGGCATATGTACTCTGAAGGGCACAGAAGCAACACAGGAGTTATCCTACGTTGAATGATCGACCTAATTACATACAGTGTTTGATGCATACCATCCCATGAGCGAAGCAACACATGAAAGTAGAAAACAAACATAAAACGTTTACTGATGTATGTCTTAAGGCAACATGTATACTGTCTGAAAGTATGGCATTGCAGATGTTGTTGGATGCTAATCATTCTAAAACTTACATAGCTTTCATAAAAGAAACATTTATTTATTGGTCCATGTCTTGAAAGATACTTTATAAACTTCTTCTCGTTGGTTTTGGCTTGACAGCTTATGAGCACAGATCTTTCCGCTTGCTCTTGTCTCTCTTCCAAGACCGCATAAAACGACTTGAGCCCATCCTTTGGTTCTGTGGATGTAGAGGACAGAATTCATCAAACCAAACAGTCAATAAACATTGTCGAAGCTTTGAGTCTAGAGGGCTGCACCATGCCGTCACATAAGCAGTCCAAAGCAACTTGTATCACTGTAAACTCAATGTTATTGACTTGCGGGTTGTGCTATAAGCTTTCTACCTAATGTGGTAATAAACATCATAAATGTTAATGTTTTGAAGCTAACTAATATTGTTAGCTAACAAGCTAACTATGCGTTTTCTAAGAAGGCATGTCATAACGGACTGGACAGTCCCTTGCAGAACGAGACACATACCAATTTCATCTGTCTTATTCAATGTCTTGCCTTGTTCGGCTACATTATTTTTTCCGAACCGTCTTCGAACAAGCAGATCATACGTTTGAAGGCACTTTGACAGGCTTCGCCTTCCACTCATGTGTAACCTGCACACACCAAAGGAGGCTGCCATTGTTGCACGGAGACTATTGGAAACAGCGCATGCGCCTGTTGTGTTCTATGGCATGAGAGAGGAGTCAAATTATGCCAAAGCGTAATAGTCAGAGAGAGAGCGAGAGAGAGAGCGAGAGAGAGAGCGAGAGAGAGAGCGAGAGAGAGAGCGAGAGAGAGAGCGAGAGAGAGAGCGAGAGAGAGCGAGAGAGAGAGCGAGAGAGAGAGCGAGAGAGAGAGCGAGAGAGAGAGCGAGAGAGAGAGAGAGCGATAGAGAGAGAGAGAGAGAGAGAGAGAGAGAGAGAGAGAGAGAGAGAGAGAGAGAGAGAGAGAGAGAGAGAGAGAGAGAGAGAGAGAGAGGATGAAAAGTAATGCAATAGCTGTCTGGACCAAATATGCATGGGCCAAGTCAAGGAAATATTGGGGAAATACATTTGTATTAAATGGAAGTTGATGAACTGCAAGTCGTAGAAAACGATCGAAAGAAATCGGGCTGTCTCTTGTCGGGGAAGTAATGGAAAAGGAAAACGAAACACACAAAATATGTCTTCCATAAAACACCCTGACGTTCGTCACAGTGGTTGCACTTCCTCTCTTCTCAGTTCCAGACTGCTCAGTTACTGAACTCTCACATACGCAATGGAGTGAGCATAATCGGACCCCTGATAAATAAACAGACCAAGGTAAGTGCTACAGAAATTGTATCTTGTCTTATCTTATTATCCTATTCTGGGTTAGTGTATTACAGTAACCCATGGACTAAATCACGTAAACTGTATCGCTTAGTTTTTTAACGCATGCTTCGAAGTTATGAATAAGACCGATGTATCGCTTAGTTTTTCAACGCATGTTTTGAAGTGTAGCATAAGACCGGTGATAGGCTATATCATTGGCTGTGCAAATCATTAACTCTATGGTGCAAATGCAAGGACTGGATACTGTTCCGTGTGCTTACCAACTCCATGTTTGGATACGGAGAAAATAGGGGGACACTCAGGGGCTTCCCAGCTTGTTGTGAAATTCCCTTAATTTGCATGGGAATCCAATTCGTTTGCCTGTGCTCCTCCTACTACAGCTGTAGTTGCAGTCGGAGACAGGTAGCGCGTCAGTTGGGCCAACACTCCTGCATATTGAACATGTTAAGAACAATCGTTGTGAAATGGGTAAATCTCTGTGTTGAAACTAATATCCCGTATCGCTTTCTAGAACCGGGCAAATAATCAAAATGGATTACAAATACGACAACTCCGGAATAGAACTCCTGATGGTGCACATGAACCTAGAGGACATCATAAACGCGGTGGAGAATCTTTATAACGCCGAGGAAGAGGACACAGAGGAGTCTTTTGACGAGGGTATGTCCCAGGAAGAGATCTACGAGCACGAGGAGACTATGGATTCAGGGTCGAGTTGCCAGGGCAACGGCGGTGGCGTGCGCTACGGGACGGTGACGGACCTGCTGTCTTTCGTCAATCTAATCTCTGACATGCAGCTGGATGCGCTGCAACACCTGCCTGAGGAGATGGGTGTGTTGCTCAACAAGGTGAGACTTGAGAGAATCTATAGTTGTCCGATTGTGTACCACCACAATAGCATTATGCAGGCTACATGAATCAGAATCAGAAAGGGTTTTATTTGCCATGAAAGTTTGCACAGACAACGAATTTACTTTGCCAGGAATGTGCATACATTAAACATATAGGAATCCTCAAACTTGAATATGTCATCTAACTATACTAAAGGCACAAGTCTACCTAATACTACTAATAAACAATATAAACTACCCAAATACTTAACAATATAAAACATGTTTTATACATGTTTGAATTCACTTGCTCAAATGTTCAAGTATGTGCATAATGTATTTGTAATAGACTTTGCCAACTTTTATAATGCCAGAGTCAAATCATTTCAACGGGTGTTTTGTTGACAGAAGGACATGGCTCTCAGGAACAAGCGCTACCGCATTGGCATGGATGTGCTTCTTTTTCCATGGAAACTGACGTACAAAAATCCAGGATCGGGCTTGGTGCCAAAAGGCTCGTTTGGGAAAGTCCACCTCGCCCAGGACACCAAGACCAAGAAAAGAATGGCTTGTAAACTGGTGAGTTCAGCCAAGGAATGCCTGGCATGTTTGATTAGTGAGGTAAAAGTCCAAGTCTGCCAGGAATCCTCTCGCCTGCTGAACAGCATCATCTTTAATCGCCAAGCAAACAGTAAAAGCGGTGAACAGTGTTGGCAGGGTTCCAGGTACATCCAGTTTTTAAATGTCAGGTGACTTATGCACAAGAACAAACTGAAACCCATTGCATTTACACTGGAACTGAAGACAAAAAACACTTTATTGTTGTGTAACACAGAAATGACTCTGAAGCCAGTCGAGAAGGAACAACAGCAAGGGTGAAAAATTCATACAGGAAACTCTACAGAAAGCCCCTTGATACTTAGGGATGACAAACAGATGGTGTCTTGGGGACAAAAATCCCTTACAGTCATTCAGTTGTAAATACAGATTCAGGTTTTACATCAACAGTCTCCAATCCTCAGCATTCGGTATCTACGGGCAGTGCAGTGGTCTTAATTTGATTTACAAAGGGGATTTTTTACTCACAGGATGGGAGTGTCTTCCTGTTCTGTCTCCAGCTTGGTGGGTTTGCAGTGTAGTAAACATGCAGAGTGACCACACCAGTGAAAAGGGAAAGTTGACTTGCCTTTGAAAAATACCAACTGCCCCTCCACACCATAAAGGGTTGACTCCTCTCTGGCCTAATAGCAGTTTACCTGGTGCATTCAGATAGTTTTCCCTGTTCCTTCTAAACCATAGACTAGTGTTATCGACAATAGACTATAGCTAATGGGATTGAATAAATGGCGTGCTGTAAACAACTTCCATGTCTTGTTTGACCCAGATCCCCATACAACACTTCAAGCCCGCCGACGTGGAGATCCAGGCGCGGTTCCGTCATGAGAACATCGCTGAGCTGTACGGCGCGGTGCTGTGGGACCAGAACCTGCATCTGTTCATGGAGGCGGGCGAGGGCGGCTCCGTCCTGGAGAAGCTGGACAGCTGTGGGCCCATGAGGGAGTTTGAGATCATTTGGGTGACCAAGCATGTGCTCAGAGGCCTGGAATACCTGCATTCCCACAACGTCATCCACCACGACATCAAACGTACGTCGACAAGATGGAGCCCCCCCCCCCCCTCCCTCCCGCCCACCCACACACACACACCCACACACACACACCCACACACACACACCCACACACACACACCCACACACACACACACCCACACACACACACCCACACACACACACCCACACACACACACCCACACACACACACCCACACACACTCCACCCCCACAGACCACGACTGTTCTGTTGCAGCCACTGAACGTTTTTTTGCCTCTGCCTTTTTTTCCTGTCAAACATGACGTTTGACGTTGCGTACGTGGAAGGACCATATAGGGTTTCAGACATCAGGAAGCGGCGTTGTAAACACCAAAGAATTATCTCTGTCTGTCTGTCTCCTTTTCTCTTGCTCAATGTCCGTTATGACCATGTAGGGTTATCAGGGAGGTGGTGGAACTGTAGACACTACGAATGTGTTTTAATCAGATGGTAGCTGTGCTCTCCTTGTGGGGCCCTGAGAGGAACAGGATGTGGTCTGAATGTTGGTGATCGTTTCTTACCAGCAGGGCTTCTTACGGCCGCAAGCTGTGATTGGATGGAAGACAGGAAGTTCCAGGTTGTCTGGAACTCTGGAACTTTGGTTGAGACAGGAAGGCTTGAACAGTGGGTTGTGCGTCTGAGGAACCGTAGCAACACAGGGATCATATGAATCTGTGGATCTGTTGTTCAGCCAATCAGGGCTTGGCATGAAGCTGTTATGGTCTCTGGAAATTCCAGTCAGTCCCTCCTCCGGCCTGCAGAACATGCAGAGTGCTAAAGGGGGCTGAGTGAGTAACTACAAAAACAGCTTTGTGGCTGTAAAGTTTGCAATGCGTGTCCAGCTCAAAATGTCATTTTTATCAGTGAAGTAAATGATTAGGGGGGCGTGAGGTTCCACAAAGGCCTGCTTTTTATGGGTCTGCCAAAACACATGACATATGTTTGCTTTTCTCAGGAATTGTTTGGATAGTGTGCATGTTCCCTTTTCCCAGAACTCAGTAAAAAGCAATGGAGGACAGATCAGGGCAGAGATTGATTTAGCATTATTGTCACTGCCTCTAATGCCCAGTTCCTCATATCTGGTCTAATGGAGCAAAGTTGTTTCCTGATACAATACAAAAATACAATTCATTTAGTTTCAAAGTCCTTTTTTTTATGATGACGTGGCAGAATGGATCAATAGGGAAAATGTTCATGTCTACTACAGATATTTCATTGTTTGTCCAGGACTGCCAGCCAAGTAGTCACAGTTCCTACCGAGTTGATCTTGGCTGTAGGAAACTGAAACCTCCCTTTTCACCTCCACCTACTCTTCCTCTTTCTCTTCCCGCTCGTCACCTCCCCCCCCCCCCCCCCCAACCCCCTTAAGTGAACTACCTCGGTAAACAAATTGGAACTCATCACCTTTTCCCCTTTTCTTTCTTCCTCCTCTGTCCCTTTAGCCAGCAACATAGTCCTGATGTCGGACAAGGCCGTGCTGGTGGACTTTGGTCTGACAGTGCAGATGACAGAGAAGGTGTTCACTCCCAGGGACCTGCGGGGCACAGAGGTGAGTCATCCGTTCTCTCGTCTCCTCACAATGCACCTGCACAGTTGTGTTTACTGGAAGACAGGAAAGAGGTGAGTTCTCGCCAGAAACGACCTGTCTCTCATTGGTCAGAATTGAGCAAGAAACACAGAGCGTGCAAGTACAGAGACGTTTTTTGCCTCTTTGTGCAGAAGGAAGGAGGCAGGAAAATCATCACGAAGGAGAGGTGTTTGAGCAATGTGTGCTTTATTCTTTTAAATGAGGGCTATTCTAAATGATTCTAAAACCAAGCGTTGAAAAAGGCTCTCTGAGGCAAGCATGGCTACCTCTCACGACCCCTTCCAGCCCCTCCAGGCCCCTGCCTGTGTGTCTTGTCATAGCCCCTTCGTGGCCTGCCTGGAAATTCCCAGGGCAGACAGACTGAGAAAGAATGAGAGCTCAGAGGGAGAGTGAATAAAAGAAAGAGATGGCGAGTGAAGGAGAGAGTGAGTGAGAGAGAGAGAGAGCTTGGGAGCAAACAAATTGACACAAGAAGCCAGCACTACTGCCTGACCTTCGGAGGAACCAGGCTGGAATTTCCAGCTGAGTCTGAGAAAGAGAGAGATCAAAACAGTCAGTCATTGAGTGCTCTCCTAAAACCCCTAACCTTTAACATCAATTCAGACTTCTTCCATTTGCTGTATGTTCCTCTCCCAGATGTACATGAGTCCGGAGGTGGTTCAGTGTCACGGCCACGACACCAAGACGGACATCTACAGTCTGGGCACGACGATCATCCACATGCAGACAGGCAGCCCTCCCTGGGTTAGAAGATACCCACGCACCGCCTACCCATCCTACCTCTACATAGTAAGTTGGCTTCCTGCTAACTGCTTGGCAACTTGTTGTCTACTGAATGCTGTGGATCAGGCTAGACCAACTATCACATAATGTGGAATGGATTTGTCACATACTTTAACTATGCTGAAAGGAGGGGGGGAACCTGTACTACTAGTTGTTTTCAGAGTCCAATTAATATGAAGCTATGAAACAAAAACATGTAAAAGGCAAAACATAAAAGCATGACCCAGTTCCACTTTCCAGCTAGCCTAGATTCATTTTAGCACCTCATCATGTGACCTAACCCTGTAGCGTCGAACAGCAACATGATTGAGGCACGCGTATGTGTCTGTACATGCCCCCAGTTTCCAGCCAGCACTTCACTTCAGTTCAACTCTGAACAGAAGCTGCTAGGTTGTTTGGGACAGTCTTTGAACCTTATTTTACTTTCAGATTTGGATTCATAGTGACACTCTGTTCCTCCTATGCGACCTATCAGGGGAAGTGGGTTGGAGATTTTTGCACAGTCCTTGATATAAAAGAGTTCTGTGTTAAACTGGTGCAACCAGGTTTTAGACACATTGCCGGACACCTGGGGTGATGTGTGTTGTATTGAAGTTTGCATAACCTGTTTAGAGTTTGTCCCTAGCTGAAAAACTGCTGATGTGCCACAAATCTCTCTTCATATGCATCAGTTGTTCTGCTTTGACATTGTTCCTCTTTCTGATCACATCTTTTTTGTTTGGGTGATTCCCTTCCTTTCCCTGCTCCCCCTCCCCTATCCTCTTGCTCGCCCCTGCTCCCCTCCCTCCTCAGATCCACAAGCAGGCCCCTCCCCTGGAGGACATTGCGGAGGACTGCAGCCGGCCCATGCGCTCCTTCCTGGAGCGCGCCTTGGCGAGGGACCCCGCCCTGCGAAGCTCGGCCTCCCAGCTGCTGCGTGAGGAGGCCATCAATCCCCCCCGGGAAGAGCAGCCGCGCTGCTGGAGCCTGGACTCGGCCATGGAGGAGGCCTCGCACCCCCTGCTGCGCCAGCACAGCCAGCAGCCGGACACCACCCAGGGTAGGCAGGGGAGACGGGGCGCACTCACCTTGCATGCACAGTGAGGCCGTTTTACATGGTCATTCTATGACCTCAGTCTTACTGATGTTTTCTTCCGGTCTGTTCCAGAATCCTCCTTGTATTCTGAGGACTCTGGCCACACGAGGAGGAAGGGGTCTCTGTACATCGACCCAGTGGCCCTGGCTGGTTACTACAGCCTTGTGAGAGGACCCCCGGCCACGGAGTATGGCTAACACACGTTAGCGTGGCTAATAGGGCTCCTGGAGAGCACTGATGTTAGCTAGCTGAGCTAGTACGGCTATCAGACGCTAGCACGGCCAGCACACGCTAGCACGGCTAACAGGGCTCATGGAGAGCACTGATGTTCTATGGGCGCTAATTCATTTAGCATAGCAAAATGCTAATGCTTTGACCTCGCGAATTGCCCAATCAGAGCCTTTGCTGAAGTTCAGATGTATCAGAGACTGTGCTGATGAAACTGATCATGTTAGAGCAAGCCAGAGGGCACAATAAACTCTGGGCCTTGATTGGTACAATGAAATGGACCAAAGTCAAGTTCCTTTAGTTTAAAATATTGAATGATGTACTCCAGATACACATTGTTCTGATAAATGTTGTACAAGGTTGTTTCTTGTAGAAATGTTAAACTATCTTGTGTTTTAAGACTTTAAAACATTTTTCTAACCATTGTCATGTTCATATGACATGATTTGTATTGAGATGTGTTGTGGCTTGTACAAAAATTGAGTGTTTGATCTGTTTGAAGTGCTTCACAGATTTCCTTGGAATTGTTCCTGTGGAACATATTTTTTGTTTTTTTGTAATTGCTATGCAAATTATATTACACACCATGCTTTTCATCAACATATAAAGTTATAAAATGATGTCCTTTGACTTGTTGTACAGTACATCCTTGAGATGGTGTAGTAAGATTGAAATGTTCCTGTTGAATTCAGTTTGAGCTCTGTGATTGTTTTTAAATTCATTAAAATGAAAAAATCTGGCACTTGCAGTGTTTTGTTAATCTTTAAGTACTAATGGTGATCATGTTCTATGTCCAACCTACTGTTGAGGCAAACCATACTTGTATACCTGAAGAAATTGCTGCAATCATTCTATATGAGTATATATATATATATATATATATATATTTATATATAATGTTTTTCATTAGCAGCTAATCATTGTATTATTAAAATGCTGAACCAACATTTCTTGCATGCAATAAGTGAATTATCTGATTATCATATCATCATCGTCTTTCCCAGTAATGAGTGGAAAATAACGCACACTCGTGCAATGGAAGACACATGTACACCCTCATCCTAATACAGATTACTCCTATCTCATCAAGTGCCGTGATGAAACAAACATTTCACTGACAGGGTCAAACTAAGTATCTGGCAAAGGAAAGAAGTGGGTGAGTTGGAGTAGGAGGGGGAACTTTGGCTTCCACAGTAGCTTCTCACCACTGCTGTGACCACATCACAGAGTGTTTACCCCCTAACTCCCAGATCCTCTTCAGATTTAACTGAAAGGACACGACAACAAAACAATATGTCACCAATGTACATTGGTTTAAACCTGTTGAAGAGGGTGGGGCTTGTTGTTACCTAACATCTCCCCCATCAGCCAAGTTGGCGACACCCCAATACCAGACACAGAGGAAAGCAATATATATACCAACATATGTACCCGTACAGTAGCTATGAAAGAAATAAGGGATTTCTTCAGAGTTTATGTCAACTGTCTTCCCCAATGTATACTTAAAAAGTATCTGTAAAAACATGCTGTATATGACGTCGTTTAAGCATCTGACAAAATCTGTGTTGCACAAGTTTGTGTTGAAAAATATAAGTATAATGAACATGTATCAATTTAAATTAGATTAAAATAAACATTGTTTCTGTTAGGGTATGACCATGAAAGGGCAGCCAGCTGGAAAAAAATAATAAATCCTAAAATCCTACACACATTCGTGTTTACACAGTGTAAAAAAAACCGCAATGTTAAGTATTATATGTTTACATTCTAATCAGCGACTCATAGCATTGTACGTGACAACCACCGTTCTTTCTGTCTGTGACATTACTGAAGGGCAGGTAGGTTTCGATATGTTTTGAATAGAATAACACCCTATCTTGTATAGCATCCAAACACTTCCTTATCAAAGGGCCTCTCAGAATTTGGTATCTCTGGCGTCATGGTTATGTTGGAGAGATGTGGTTGGTGGTGGGTGGCAGGGATTCCCTGAACTCTTCACAACAACAATTCATACTGTGGTTTTAGGCCAAGTGTGCCTACGCGTGTGTGTGTGTGTGTGTGTGTGTGTGTGTGTTCATAGCAGATGACACATGGCCACAATGCTAGCTGCTAGGGAAGTTCATATATGCAAAACGTGTTTTGAATTGGCATGACTGATTGAACTGATTGTCTGCTATATCGTTTGTTAATTTCAGAATTACCTGTTCATCATCAGGGATCTTTCCATGGATTGGCTGATGAATTAATAAAACAATTACGAAACGAAAATGCAGGATAAACCAATATAATCTGGGGATTCCTTATTCCTCGAGAATAAAAAATTACAAACAGAAGATAAATTCAGCAAAAAAAGCATGTTCGGTGGTGGGTTATTGCCCCTATGTGGTCAGTAAGAAGTATTACACGTTTGAAAGAGACAGATGTTTCATGCCTGTCTTGTCCAGCAGATGGCAGTATGGGTCTGTCAATAAAGATAGACAATGAAAAACGTGCAAGCATTGTGTAGGTCTTTTGGTTGCGGTAACATCTTCAGGTGAAAGAACACATGTAGAGGAGAGGAAAGCAGAGTTTTAGAGCGGAGGAGAGGAGGGCTTCATCACTGTGGAAACTATTTCACCCAGTATTACACAACGCATTCAGGGACACCAACTCATATTTTAGCAATCTGTTGGTGTTACAATGAGGGCCGACAAGGAATTCAAGTTGTGTACATTTGACCCTGCACGATGGTCCTGGCAGTTAGGTCAGAAATGAGAAGCCCTTTTCACATTTCTGTGTAATATCAATATTACTGCAGGCATCACCACAGCAAGTGTTTGTCTGGTTCATATAGAAACCTGTTGGCTCGATACTGCAAGACTCGCATATCCTCCGTACACGTCTACATACACATAGAATAGAAACTTGAATATGTACAGCATAGGCGTGTTCATCTGTGACAGTATCGAAGCCTACTGACGACGTGTGTGTTTGTCGAGAGTGACAAAGTGAGAGAATCTGGGAAAAAAAAAGAGAGAATTCAACTGGCAGGTGTGAAATCCTTCACAGAGACACGTAGAGATGAGGCCCCTCCCACTGGAGCAGGTAAAGTGAGTCGTCCCAGACAGTGGTCTGTGTGGGTGTTTGTGCGTGTACAAGTGAGTGTGTGTTTGTGTATGCATGTGTATTACACTAAAGGGGTACTAGGCTTATCCAAGGCTGGACTGGAATCCACTAGGCACAATGAAGCCATTGTCTCCCCCAGAAACGGTGATCTAAACACACACACACACACACCACACACACACACTACACACACACACACACACACACACACACTGCAAGTCATGACTGCACTGTACTGAAGGATCATGGCTAACTTGTCATTCTCAGGTTTATGATTTCCATACAGTATATACTCATTCCGTGTCGCAGGTTTTGTGTGTGTGTGCCCGTGTGTGTTCCTTTTGTTTATTTGTGAGAAATGAAGTCAACGTTGAAATGCTTGAAAAAGGACAGTTGAACAGTTGTCAAATCAAAACGGGGTGATGTCTTCCAGAACCCTTTTCAGGTGGACGACCCTGGAGACTTCAGCAAGCCCTATTCAAATGAGAAGAGGTCTCCATCATCACATGCAAATATGTGTTCTCTGAGGAGCGCTGTTCCCGGCCGCTCTGACAAAGCTGTGCCTGTCTGCGCCTGGTCCCTGCCCTGGCGACCAGAACAGGCCAGCATGACAGGAGGGTATTCACCAACAGTGACATTTGACGAGCCGTTTACACAATGAAGTTCTCCTCGCCTCTCCTCGCCTCTCCTCGCCTCTCCTGTCCTTTCCTTTCCCTTCCTTTCCTCCAATCCCCTCCCCTCCCCTAGTGCCCTGACATAACATTGGCAGGGCCCAGTGTCTCTCTGGCCCTCAGTTGGGGCCTGCTGTGTTGTGAATGAACTTCTGGAGGAAGGGCATGACTCATTTCCTTGGGTTCACATTCAGAGGGTAAGGTTTGCCATACATATATTACTAATGTTTATATATGCATGGCTCACTCATATTTTGGTTTATTTTTTCCTCTTGGAAATTGGTTGGGTCTGTTGACTCCGAGGATGATGTGTGAGTGTATGTGTTAAGTGTAATTATCTATGTTTGTTTGTGTTTACAGGGTCAGTGTGTGTGTGCATGGAAGTGTGCACACAACTGAGTTTACGCGCACGTTCCTGCCTGCGAGCGCGTGTCGTGTTGAGCACGGGTACGTTGTTAGGTTGTGTGTGTGTGTGTTTGTGTGAGTGCGCATGCATATTCTCTATATTTGACTTGGCCGCGGTCGTGTTCTGGTGTCGTCTGGTTGTTTTTCTTGCCCTCTTCAGAGCCGAGGGACGAGCAGAACTCTGTGGAGCAGCTCTCTAAGAAGTGAGTTCACTTCACCCTACTCCCACCCTCCAGCCCTGCTGGCTCAAGATCTATGGGCAGAGAGAGAGAGAGAAAGAGAGATGCCCACAGGCTCTGTGTGGCTGGATGCACACCAACCCCCCCCCCCTCCGGGAAGGACTTGACATTCCTCGACCTGAACACAAGTTGTTCCCAAAGAACCCGAACACGTTCCACGTCTCCCTCGTATAACTTGGGACCGATCTGCACTTGACGGGCGCACGACTCATCTGAGAAAAGTCAATCTTGGTCGTGAAACAGCTCAAATCAGATTGGAATGCATTTCGAGTCTGACTGTGAGTCACTTTGCATGCCAAACGTTGGTTTCGCATTTAGTTCGCATTCAAACATCTACGTGCTCTTATGGTTCTTCCCTTAGGGACATCTGTTTTCACAATGTATGCTTCATGTTTTGGCTACCTGTGATCTCGTTATTATAATCAGGGATCTATGCACTTTTGTAAAACTCTTTTTTGGAAGTCGCTTTGGATAAAAACGTCTGCTAAATGCATAAATGTAAAGGTCTTTTCGTCTCTTTTCATTAGCTAGTTAGTTAGCTGTTAGCTAGCTGGCTGCACTGCCCTCTACAGCCAGGTGTCCTATTTTAGCTTAGTTAGCACAGCTTACTGCTCAGGTAACATCATCATGAAATCTGACAGCTCATCAACTCCTCTTATAAACAAATGTCCCAGTTGTAACAGTTGAGACACAGTAGCAAGCTAACTACAGTAAGGTATCTCAGGTATGCCTCTCTCTCCTTCACAACAAAGCGCTTTACTGAGAGGCGTCTTCTGTTCGGCTGCGTCAAGTATTTGAATGCAGCCTTAGTTGTCAGACGGAATGCTAGACCCTGCCCTTTAATTAGGGTGACGATCATAATCAGAGCACCTCGCCCTTCTCTCATCCTCAATCCATGGATTCCATCTGTGTCTCATTGCAATGTGCAGGTCTGCTCTTCATGTTTGCGGTGTCAGTGCCGTGTGTTCACGTTCATGTGTGTGAGTCTCACGGTACAGACATCTCGTATCCCTGTTGGCCCCCAGGACTCAGTGATGAGATGTGATCAGAAACCCAAACCCCCCCCGATCCCAAGAGACCTCCGCTGAGATGTAGATTCAACCCAAACTCTGAAGATCTCTCGTCTGGAAGACCGTCACAGGCCTGGAAAAGCTACTGGAGTTGAAGATCCGCGGGTGAAATCCCTCTGTATCTTATTGTGCCTTTATGAAAACCAGGTTCCACAAGCAGAACATGTTTTCCCTCGCGATGACTGCCGGGAAACCCTCAGATGAGAGCAGTTCAGCAGGCTACTGTAAGCCCCCACCGAAGCCTGGTTCTTAGCACGCTAAAACAGAGCGCCAGGAAGTCCGTAGTGGTTAACGTGCGATAGGCCTGGAGTAAGGGATAGGTGGAAGGAGAGAAGGAGGAAGGAATGGCTGGATGGATAGAAGGAGGGAGGAATGGATGGATGGATAGAAGGATAGATGGTGTGATGGATGGATAAATTGAGGGACGAAAGGATGGGTGGATAGAGGGATGTCTGTATGTATGTGTGGACAGAGGGTTGGATGGTTTAGGCCAGCGCTGTTAAAACCACACACCAACAGTCAGTGCTGTTGTGGTGGTTCCTTCCCTATGTTTGCCAGGTCAGTGCACCAGCTGCAGCCCGGGAATAACCCTGAATGGTTCTTCAGGACCATACTCAAACTCAGAGTTTTAATGAAGCCATAAATGAATAAACAAATGGCAATCGAAGCCATATACTAAACATTTTATTGCCTCTCAGGGCCTTTGCCGCTGTAGAAGTCAACACTGAGGTAAGGTGGAACTCTTCTCCGTCGTGAAGGTTCAAAGACATACTATAATGTCCTGACTTAGCCCAACAGAGCTAGCCAGACAAGCTTCAAATTTAATTTGCCTGTACAGGATACCGTTGTTGGTTTTGCTTTAATCATCAACGGTCTCATACTGAAGATAGTTAACTTTACGACTTCCTTCACTCCCCTCCGCTGAAACTCAAAACTCCAAAAAGGTTTTTCCTGCTTTGGAAATCGCCTGAGCAAATCAGGCTAATCACTATTCAATCTCACATGTACTGAGCAGACTGCGGGCCCTGTCTAAGTAAATACAGGTGAAATAGGAGCAGTGGGGTTGGGGGGTTGGAGGACTTGCCATAATTCTTACATTGTTGTCTTTCAATTTTTCCCTGCTTTTTTTTTTTAACAGGAGAAAAGGAGAGAGGGTCACTGGCAAGGTGGGAGAAGAGAATAGACCCTGCCTTCACTCAACAGTGTATTGTTAAATGTGGAGCCTGCATTAGAACTGCTAGAATGTTCCCTGTCTCATGAACCTTTCCTCTCCGTTCCCCAGGACTTGGCAACGCATGCAGCGCTTTCAGACACAGCCCAGGTCAGTGTCGCGAAGAGACGCTCTAAATCTCAATGAACAGGGAGGAAACCTATTCTGTGGTGTCCAAACTCATGAATCTTTAGCTAACCATAACTCAGGGAATGGAGTACAATGAGGAGCAAGGACGTGGAGTCCAAACAGACTTTTCACCTTGTGGAGGAAACAGTTTCATGTTCCACTGTTTGCGACGGGTAAAACATGACGTGTGAAATATTCGAAATGTGAGGGTGAGCCACCTGTGCATTGGTTTACATTATGATAACCTATTGGAAGATGAGGGGGGGAAGAGCGTGTCTGTCTAAGTGTGTGTGTGAGGGGAGACGGGAAGGCGCGGGGGTGTCCTGATAAACTACGATTTGCATGTGTGTTGCCCTTTGACCCCAGGGCCTGGCTGGTGCCTGTTTCATCCTATTCGAGCGACAAGCGTTCACACGTTCACACGAAACGAGGCACCGAACACTTGCGGACGCCGTCCTCCCTGCAACCCCCTGTGCGCGAGGCCTCCCTTCCACCTCCACCTCCCCCCTCCTCCATCCCTCACGCCCTGCAGGACTGTGCAAGGTTACGCTAACCTCTCCTCCACTGCTGTGTCAGTCATGGGGCCAGCACCTTATCAATGTGCTCAGAGCGTTCAAACTTCTATTCTCCTGCTGACCCCTGAGCCAGACTCCTCCACTCCCTCCACGTCTGTATGCAGGGCAGCGCTGCTTATTTGGGTCCCGGCGGGTCCTGTGTACTGGGAAAGCACCTTTGGGTCAGTCTGCTGGCGGCAGAGGGAGGCACAACTCAGAGGACGGAAGTCAAGTTTGAAGAGGAGGAAGAAAAGGAGGATTCGCGCCCGTGATCTGGTTTGCCTCTGACCTTATTCTTTTGAGTGTGTGTGTGTGTGTGTGTGTGCATGGCTCTGTCTCTCTTAGACCTGTCTGTCCAGCCTGTTTGCCCTGGCTGATGTATGGTGCTCTCACCATTTATCTGCCCTAACTAGACACCCTGGCCCAGAGGAATGTGTGTGGGAGAGGACAATGTGTGTGTGTGTGTGTGTGTGTACAAGCGTGCGTGTGTTTGTGAGTGTGTGTGTGTCGCCACCACTGTTTACCTACTATTGTTCTGGGCTCCTGTGTAACAAGCAGACGATGGGGAGAGTAGAATGATTTACGTGCAATTGACACAGCCAGTGTTTAGTTTGCTAGGGCGCCAACAAACTTTACAGACAACTGACTCCAGCCCAGAAGCCCAAGCCTCCTGTTTATTGTAGATGTGGAAGTCTGGGTGCAAGATGTTGTTTTGTAGAATGCTTGTTTAGCATTAGTTCATTTATACACAGATACATGCCGACACAGTTAAATCCAATGCGCAGAGGGACATGGATAAAAGGACAAGATACTTTGAATGTCGATATCCCTCTCCTCATCCCCTCCTTCGCTCTTTCTCTCTTCACTGTAAAAACATTTTGTTAGATAGCCAGTAGATTGTATCATGGGAAATGAAAGAGTCTGAAGAAGGCGAGTCACCCACTTGACTCTTTTTTCCACTCTCTCTCTCTCTCTCTCTCTCTCTCTCTCTCTCTCTCTCTCTCTCTCTCTCTCTCTCTCTCTCTCTCTCTCTCTCTCTCTCTCTCTCTCTCTCTCTCTCTCTCTCTCTCTCTCTCTCTCTCTCTCTCTCTCTCTCTCGCTCTCTCTCTGTTTATCTCTGTCTCTCTCACACTACCCCTCCCTCCCCTTGATTCTGTGTCTCTTACTGCCTCGGAAATTGTGGATGTTGTTTTTCTTTCTTTCCTCCTGAAATATGAATAGATGCTCTGTCACGTTAGGGCGGATTTGCGGGGTTCTGGGTAGTCTCCTTCCTGACTGCCTTATCTAGCGCAGGGATCCATCTGTCTGTCTGTCTCTCACCCTCTCTCCCTCTGGCCTACTCATTTTAGATCGAGGGGTTGGGGGTTGGGGTCTGTTTAGTTGATAGTGAGGTAAGGGGGATGGGGGTTAGTGTGTCTGTTTGGTTGGGGGGGGGGGGGGGGGGGTGATATGGTGGGGTGGTGGGGGGGCTTTTACTGGAGGCCCCCTTTCGCTGCACCATGAGGTCCTCATTTGTTCCCCAAACCATTACTGTGACGGATTGTTTACAATCTCGGACAGATTACGTTTACTTAGGGATTTATGTTATTCCTTTAGCCCAAACGCATAAACACCAGGGACGCTTTCCCTCAGCCCGCTGTTCGAAATGAATAGCACTCGGCGTGACCGTGAGGCTTAGCCTCCTAAGCACACTGAAAATGTGTGACTTTCGAAACCCACGCAGGAAAAATATGCCCGCACCCGCAGGGAAGCACTGGAGCCGGCTTTTGGCGTAGACGGTGCCTCTCCCACCGTTCGCCCTCGCCCTCTGCCTCTTGGTCCTAGAGTAAGTCAATGCCAGCCTTGACATGATTCACTCTCCTCTCACTTCACAGTACTCAACACCCTCTCCAAACACACTACCTGTGGCCGGGCGCAGTTCTCTTGCAGGCCAGAAGTGGGTGTGCGCCTCGGATTCAGGAAGGAATTTGGCTTGTCAACGAAAAATGTTTCTTCACAAGTATGGCTCAAGAGAGATTTAATGGCAGACCCGTAACCCCTAATCATTCCTATCTGAGGGGAAAGTCGTGTTTCATATTCCGATCGCTCCTCCGCAGGGGGCGGGGGCGGGGGCGGGGGGGGTCTACTCACTCCCACACTCTCCAGCGCCGGGGCCTGGCCTGGCCGGCCCTCTCTCAGACTGTGTGATGTTCCTCACACCCCCTGACACGGCCCTCAGCACGGCTCCTCAGATCTCTCTCTCTAATTACACGTCTCGGGCAGCCTCCCTCCCGCTCTCGCTCGGCATGGAAACCGTCGCAGCCTTTGAAAAATGAAAACACAGACGCCACCGTCTTTTCCCTTCCTCCTCCGCGACTGGGGAAACAACAATAACCAACAGGGCAAAAAGAAAGGATGAGAGGAGAGGCCTAGTGGATGGGAACGATCGCTCCAGGCTTCTATGGGTTTGTGTGATATAATCGGTTTCCGAGGAGGAAATGATAAACATATGAAGCAATCACTGCATATGAAAATTCAACTAAATTCAGGCTCTTTTCTTTCATGTTTATTACGTTTTGGTCTGCGTTGTCGTTTTCGATTTATGGTCAATGGACTTTTTGGAGTGAATGTCATTCCTCTAAATTCAAAGACAGAAGTTTGCAAAAGCAGTTTCTTGCTTTCTCCTCTGTCTCCCTTTCCTTTGAACCATCATCAAGGATTATTTATTTCTCACACGGAATCAATAGACGTGTTTTATCCAAAGCTCCAATGTGTATATCATGCGGATTACATGGGAGTGTTTTTTTATTACGGATTCTAATCATCCAGTGAGACAGCTAATGGGATCCATGATGTCTCTCCCAGACCTGGGTCCCTTGGCTGACCCAAGCCCACCTGATTCCAGAAGCCTCGTTCATACATTAGTGTTCCACAAGTCCTCATCCCAGAACGGGCTCCCAGTCCGGTCCACTTTCGGAGCATGGCTTGGCACGAAAAAAAACGTGACCGCAACCCCTCCCCTCCCCTCCCCTCCCCTCCCCTCCCCTCCCCTCCCCTCCCCTCCCCTCCCCTCCCCTCCCCTCCCCTCCCCTCCCTTCCCTTCCCTTCCCTTCCCTTCCTTTCCCCTCCCTCCCTCCCTCCCTCCCTCCCTCCCTCCCTCCCTCCCTCCCTCCCTCCCTCCCTCCCTCCCTCCCTCCCTCCCTCCCTCCCTCCCTCCCTCCCTCCCTCCCTCCCTCCCTCCCTCCCTCCCTCCCTCCCTCCCTCCCTCCCTCCCTCCCTCCCTCCCTTCCCTCCACCTCCACCTCCTCTCCTCTCTTCTCTTCTCTTCCTCTCCCCCCCCCCAGAGCATCCTTCCCCTCCCTTTGCGCAGACAGACTCCCTCTCTTCAGACGACAGAAGGGCAACAGTGAGCAACAGTCTCCAGTGTGTGTCTTTGCGCGAGAGTCACAGCTGCCCTTCTTTCCCTCTCTGTTGGCCTGTCTGTTCTGTGGACATGGGTAGGGTCTCGCTGCTCACACACAGAGAACAGAAAAGACTGTCCTTCATTCACGTCTCTCTCTCTCTCTCTCTCTCTCTCTCTCTCTCTCTCTTTCTCTCTCTGTCTCTCTCTCTCTCTCTCTCTCTCTCTCTCTCTCTCTCTCTCTCTCTCTCTCTCTCTCTCTCTCTCTCTCTCACACACACACACACACTATGAACGCACACACAACACAAACACACACTTGAGCGCTTACTCACTCTCACAAGCAAACACAGGCCCGTCTCTCATTGGGAGCATCTTATTCATGCAGTCACACAACTGAAGCCCTGTGAGTCCCAGGTTCACTTCCAGATTTACAGTGTGGCTTCTGCTTTCCCATCGACTAGATCTCCGTCTCGTTCTCTCTCTCTCTCTCTCTCTCTCTCTCTCTCTCTCTCTCTCTCTCCCTCTCGTTCTCTCTCTCTCTCTCTCTCTCTCTCTCTCTCTCTCTCCCTCTCTGTCTCTCTCTCTTTCTCTCACTTTCGCTCTCTCTCCCTCCACGACGGTTCAACTCGCGCTGCCAAACCCCAGCTCGACCCAGAAACCAGCGCTTGCACAGGAGTTCCCACCCCTCCACCTCTCCAGTCCACCGTCTCTCCATCTCTCCCCCTCTCAAGCCCTCCACCCCTCCATCTCTCCGCCCCTCCCTCCATCCTGCAACGTTGGTTTCCCCTCCATTCGTTTTCCTGTCGAACACATCCTGGGCATGGTTGCCAACAGGAAGCGTGGCTCGGTGTTTAGCACCTAGCCCAAACACCGTCCCCCCCTCCAGCCTCCGTCTGTCAGGGAATGGGAGTGAGGGGGGCTGGGGGCGGGGGGGGGGGGGGGGGGGCGGGGGTCCTGCCAGATAAACACAGAGCTTTCATTGAGGTGTCGTGATAAAAATCAACTGGGAGGTTTGAGACGCTGGAAAACACGGAATTAATGTTGCGTTTGATCTGAGCGGCCAGACCCGGAAACCGCCGGAATGTCTAACATTATTCAACGTCTGTCCATTTCGATCACACAGCCGAGCCCGCCTCGCATAAAGGCCGGTTCATGCGTCTCGTACCAACGAACACAGGAAAGCCAGAGGGAAAAAAAGAGAATGTGAGAATTCACGCAGGAAGGTAGTCAGGGAGGCAGAGTATGGGGGGATGCACGAACGACAGCCGAAGCAATCTCTCGTGTGACGACCGTAGGCTGGACAGGAAACGGAAGGGAGCGAGGGAGAGAAGACCACAAACACAGGAACCCTGGACTCTCCCAGCCCCTTGTGTTGGCGGGTCTGGAGAACGTCCCATCAGTGAGAGAGACCGGTTCCGGCGGGTTCCTCTGTGAGCCTGGATCTGAGGTGGACAGGGTGCACCAAGAGGAGGACGTGAATGGAAGGGCTATTCTCCGGCCTTAGACCGGGGACGACCTAACAGGCCAACCCAAATACTGACAAGTGACAGGGGAACCGTCCCATCCCCACATCCTCTCACTTCCTGTTTGGAGTCGACCTAAGGGGCTCCTGAGGGCCTGGGCGTGGGTGGAAGGGATGTTTGGGTTGGTGAAGGGTTTGAAAATGTCCTTGGAGTATCATCTTGATAAGAGAAGCCATAGACTACACGGTTTAGCCTCGAGAGCTGAGGCAAGTAGATGTCTGTTTTGAGTTGACGTTCCGTATTGTGGAAACAGAACTCGGCACCATGAGAGACGACACGACTGAGTCAACAAAAAGGGAACGGATATTTATTTACAGTGTCGTGGCTAACTATTGTGCAAAGGCAACATCCTGCTTCGTAAATGTCCCGTGTCATTTCGACGGGGTACGTTTATTTAAGGAAGTATTGACTGGCACAGTCACCCCTAGCCTCAGAGCTCTGGCTCCCCTTTGACCTTTCCAGAATCCTCCGGAGACAAAGACTCCGTGGTGTTGCCCCTTCTGAGCCTTGTGGGAAATGTGCATGTGTGTGTTTTGTGCCGTGTGCGCACGTCCGCTTTGCCTACACACATGCTTGTCTGCGGGCGCATGCGAGTGTGTGTGACCGTGCATGCGTGTGTTGACCTACGGAGAGATCCTGTGTCCGTTCAGCTCCCATCTTCCCGGCCTCTTCAGAGCTACAGCAACAGCAGGGGACTTTAGTTATTAGATCTCTGAAGTCTCTGAGCTTAAAGGGGGAAGGCAGCCGCGAGGGGGGGGGGGGGGTCCGGGAGAGGGGGAGGAATCTTCTATGGGGGGGGTGAAGCGGGGGAGGTCTTGGAGGGAGGCAGGAATCTTATATCTAGGGTTGAGGGTGGGGGGGGGGAGGTCTTGGAGGAAGGCAGGAATCTTGGGGGCGAAAAAAGATGAAAAACATCCCTACTGTGTGACAGATGGAGAAGTGCTGTGATAGTGATGTGTATGAAAGAACATGCACTTCCAGGGGGAAATGGGAAGACGGAAAAGGAGAATCGGGCAAAGACTACAGCTAGGGCTGGGACTAGAACTAGGAGTAGGGCTGGGACTGGGGCTGGGGCTGGGGCTGGGGCTAGGGCTGGGGCTGGGGCTAGGACAGGGTACAAGGCTGGGTTGGAGTGAAGTGGGACTATGAGCCATGAGGTCTGATTCAAACACAGTACTAAGCAGACCCAAATCCCTGGTGGGTCCAGACCACGGACATGGTGGGGGGTGGCCGGTCCAGAGGTCTGGAGACTGTATGGTGTCCAGCCAGCAACTTGCAGGCCCGGGTTAAAAGGTTTGGTTTAGCATTACACCTGGCTGTTCAAACGTTATAAACACATACGCAGTTTAAGCGGTCAGTTCCTCAAATGCACTCTCTATCTTGTTTATTTAATCTACCCTGCACCTGGATTCTGCCGCGGTCCTTTTCGGGGCTTTTGGCTGTCGAGCTGCCCCGGAGCATGAGAAATGACCCTTTCTTCTTTCTCCTCCTCCTCCCCCACTCTCTCCCTCCCTCCCCTCCCTCCTCCCCCTCTCACCAGCAAGCTGATAACAGAGCGAGGGGCCTCCATCTCAGCAGGCCCTAAAGCGTGCTGGGGTGTTCAGGGGCTTCGCCCTGGAGGATGCTGCGCGTCGTCCCGGCCTGTCTTTGATCAGGGAGGAGAAGCTGTTGGACTGACTCAGAACACACCGGTGGACTGAACACAGAACACACATATACTCCTTACCTTCCCCACCATCTCATCTCTGCCCATACAGAGGGGTCCGTCAGTCTGTTTACCTGTTTGTCTTCCTGCATGGAAGTCTGTGTCTGTCGGTCTGTCGGTCTGTCGGTCTGTCGGTCTGTCGATCTGTCTGTCTGTCTGTCTGTTTAGCTGTCTCTTGGCCCATCCATCTGTCTACCTTTTTCCATGCCTGTCTTGCTGGCTGGCTCCTGACTCCTGTAGTTCCCCTGTCTTGTACTGCACCCCAGTGCGTGGTGACAGCTGATGTATTCACGCTGGTAATTGGTTGACCTGTTGCCCATAAATAAGGTTAAAAAGACTCGATTTACACAGACTGGAACACTGAGACTACTGTTTCGTTACGGAAGGAGACACAGTGGCAGGGTGTGCGTGTGTGTCTGTGTGTGTGTGCGTGCGGGTGTGGGTGTGGGCTTGTGTGTGAATCAGGGTCAATGTTACGCCTGCAAAAGAGAATCCCATGTGATGTTCGGCCAAAAGGCCGTGACTAACTGCCAAAGAATCCATTCAGGGTAGCCGTCCATGAATCAATCGGATTCTGTACGTTTGCGGAGCAACTGTAGGAATTCCAATAGCACCTCTATCTGATACAATGGACATTTTTCTTTTTTCCACAGAATGAGCAGTATTCTCCCTACTGGCATTCAGCCCACCCACCGGGTTCTCTCCCCTTCCCTGTGGATAGATAAGCCAGACATTCCATCAGCACTCCAGACCTGGTTAGAGAATGTTTAACCATCACACACACACACACACATACATACACGCACACACTGTGTCAGTGTGCCTGGAGGTGGGCTTTCTCGTTCTGTAGGTAAACTTGAATACGTGACTGAGTGAGAGACCTGATTCGAACGGACAGGCAGAAACACAAACATGCATCGGCACACACACACACACACACACACACAATACACCCCACTCTCACACATGCACACACTCCATATACACCATATAAAACAATGACATAGACAGAAAGACTCAGGGATTAGATGAACGTACACACACTATGTCTCGATGTTTTATTGGTTGTATGGAATCCATCCCGTTCAGCGGGCCGAAGGCTTCTCGCATTCCTCCTGGTGATTACCGGCTCCTCAAACAGAGAGTTAACAGACACTTACGCTGCACACAGCACAACCCTTTTCCCTAGAGGTCAAGTTATTAACACCGGAACATGTTGCCGACAATCTCCTCCAGACTAGCGCCTGTCAGGCAGGACTTGTTTGGGGTTGATAATAGCAGCTCTTAGCTTAGCTGGCGCTCAGTTCGAAGGGCATTAACAGTGATATGTGCTAATTCCTCTGACTCTCTGACTCTCGGCCATTTTAATTAAGAATACTGTCGAGAGAGGACGTCACACTGAGCGGGAAAATGGGATTATAATTCTACAGGGAGAAGTGTCGAGGATTAGGTGCAACACACAGTGGTCCTTGGATATGACTTTCCCACACGTTTTGGACACACAGACAGGGGCGCACGCACACATCGTCGAGTCAGGCATTTTTTCTCACCCTTTCACTCAACCCACTGTGGAGTTCTTATTAAACATTTTTCACAAAACTGTCATGTTCTCGACAAAGAGCAGTTTGTTCCAGCACAATTACCCAGTTGATTAAAATAGCCTCTGAAGTGACCAAACCCCGAGACTTTGTCTCCTAAATCTAAGTAGTCACTCTAAAAATATGAATATGCACCACTGGTGCAAAATCAACAAGCAGGCCTCAGAGGGTCCCCCTCAGCCCGCTGTTTTAAAACAACACGCACAGACGCTGAGGAATGCCACGATAACTCCCAGATAAGTCCGATCGTCTGATTTTGCCGCGGTGCCGCTAGACGGAGGGAGAAAAAAAAAACGAATTTGCCGGCGGATCGGGGGACGGAATGTCTCTCAGCGTTTTCCTCACTCATATGTGACTGATATTGCTTTAAAAAAAAAAGAAGCTGAATGCGGACATTGTTTAGCGGTGGGGGAGAGGGGGGGGAAAGCAAGACGGACGGCAATAATGTTGGCCTTGTATATTTGGCCTGGGCCTCCTTTTTACCGTGCGGGGAGTTTGTATCTGCGCTCACATTGGGGCCACGCTGCTGCAGGTCATGGCGGCTGACCCCTGGCTCGGTTCTCCAGTGGAGGGAAAGCTTTTAACCCTCCTTCCCTTTTTCCAGACTGTGTACGTCCCCCCTCTGAACCGGCAGACATGCACTCATTTATCCGAGGCTAAACGGCGGCCATTACTCGCCGCCGCCCCCGAAACCCAAAGCGTTTCTTTGACACTGTATCCCGACGACCCCCGGGTCCTGTGAACTCGCTCCCGCCTCAGTGTAAACAGTGGCGTTAGAGAGGGCTGCATTAGGGGATGATTAATCCGACCGCTTCTGATTAGATGAGCAAATCTGAGTCGGTCCCGCCGCTGCCCCTATCTGTGCTGTCGTGGAGGAAAACATCCGTGTTCCTTTTCGGCAGAAAAGAAAAACAAACCTGACATTTAGCATTATGTCCCAGATTGTAGATTGTGTCTCTCTCGCTCTCATTCTCTCTCAATGTCTCTCTCTCTCTATCCCTCTTTCTTCGCCCTCTCTCTCTCTCTCTCTCTCTCTCTCTCTCTCTCTCTCTCTCTCTCTCTCTCTCTCTCTCAGCTCTCTCTCTCCCTTGCTCTCTCCTCTCGCTCCTCTCTCTCTTTCCCTCTATATTTTCCCCTCTCCCTCTCTCTCCCTCTCTCTCCCTCTCTCTCTCTCTCTCTCTCTCTCTCTCCCTCTCTCTCCCTCTCTCTCCCTCTCTTTTCCGCCCGTTGCGTCTCCCTCTTTTTCAGCTCGCTCGGCGGGAGTCCTCCAGTGAAACCCAATCCACATTCAAAGTGTCGGGTCACACAGTCTGAGACTCTGTGTCGCTCAGTGGCCCTCTGGTTCACTTCACAAAGAAATGACACACAAGCAGTACACTAACTGTCATCTCCTTGTCCTGTACCCGTACCCACCCTGACCCCCTACCCCTGCCCCTAGACCCCCCCCCCCCCCTCTCAAAAACACCCCTTTCATCCAAAGAAGGGGGTCATTGTGTGGGCACTTGTTGTGAATGAGGGGTGTAGCATGAATTTGAATCTTTGGGAGGCGAGGAGACGAGAGGAGACGAGAGGGGAGGAGAAGGGAGGGGAGGGGGGAGGAGGGAGGGGGGGAGGGAGGGGGAGGAGGGAGGGGGGGAGGGGAGGGGAGGGGGGAAGGGAAGGGAAGGGAAGGGAAGGGAAGGGAAGGGAAGAGAAGAGGATAGAAGAGGAAAGACAATATTGTACTTGTACAGTATAAAACCCCTTCCCTCTCTGCCCAACACTTGAAAATGATCATTTTGCTCCATAAACTTACTTAGCAGGTTACAGATATTTTACAGGTGAAGGCTACTTAGACTAGAAAATATTTTGAATTGTGAATAATACTTTGCGGGTTAGGTTTGATATGCTATTATGCATATGACAGGATATGTATGTTTATACCTAATATACGTAATACTTATAGTATTATACGATGTTCACTGTGGTCCTAGTTTAGTGCAGGGTTCAAGTCTGGCAGAGAGCAGGAGCCACAAGACACGATGCCCTGTTTTACAAGCGTTTTACACGCGCCACCTCACAACTGTTGACGCCTCCCAGCGTGGCGCTGGACTTTTCTTCCTCCCCTCCTTCCTCCCCTCTTTTCCTCTGCCCCCCCCCCCCCCGTCACTTCTGGAAAACCCTCTTCAGCGGAGAACACAAAGGACGTCTTCACAGCAACGTGCGGGAGGGAGGGCAGGAGGGAGGGCAGGAGGGAGGGCAGGAGGGGGACGGATGGAGAGAAGGATGGAAGGGTGGAGGGAAGCCACAGGAGGCTGGAACACCACAGAGCTGGAGGGCCGGGCGGCACAAACGTGCCACCAGGAGACGGAAAGTGGTTACAGTGGCGGCGGAGGGCCCCGTTGGCATAATATTTACCGTGCGTGCGAAAAGCGCTGCCCGCCGTCCACTTAGGAAACGTTTGGCGGCGTTGTCATGGTCACCGCAGGGGAGAATGGGGAAGGCGAACGGGCCGCCTCAGCCCCCGCGCCCCTCCGCCCGGCCGCGAGCTGTCAAACCCTCGCCAGTTTTCCACCCCTCCTCCCCCTCCCCCCCCCCCCCCACAACCCCCCACAGCTCCGACTCCGGGCTGGCGTGTTCGTTCGTGGACGTGGTGAAATCCCCCCCCACAATGCCCCCTAAACCTTTACCCAACCTGCCCCCCAACCCACCCCCCCCCTTCCCGCCCCCTCGCCCCCCCCCCCCCCCCCCACACACACACACACCCTCACACACACCATCTGATGGCCTTTCGGAGCTGAATTCTGCCCTTTATTCACTTCAAAAGCGGCCCGGACGATCCAATCTGGGCTGCCATCTCTCTCTCCTGTCGCTCTGCTCCTCTCTGTTCCCCTCTACTCCTCTCCATCCTTCCCCCGGTGGTCTCCCCTTCGGCTGGGGGCGGCGGGGGGGAGAGCGGGCTGCCCTTTGAAGTCCCCGCCTGGGAGAGAGAGGGACAGGAGAGGCCCCGGCTCCGGGCGAGAGACGGGGACAGCGGGCGTCAAGCAGACAGCGGTTCAAGACTCTCTCTTTCCCATTATCTCCGTTTCCATCTCTATTTGTTCCCCTCTCTCTCTCTCTCTCTCTCTCTCTCTCTCTCTCTCTCTCTCTCTCTCTCTCTCTCTCTCTTTCTCTCTTTCTGTCACCACTTATCGACGTTTTGCCCCTCTCGCTCGCCGTCCCTTGTACACGCGAGCAGGCATTTCTCTTTCTGTCTCTCTCTCTCCTTTTTCCTCTCTCTCTCTCTCTCTCTCTCTCTCTCTCTCTCTCTCTCCTGTGTTTGTAATTGAAGCCAGACAGAGCGGATAAGAGTTGAGTTGTGAGGACCACAGAAGTGCTGCTGAGGTGACAGGTGAGGAACCCCCCTAACGCGCACACACAAATTCACCCCCCCCCCCTACACACACACCGACAGACACTTTCTTTTTTTCCTCTCTCTCTCTACCTCTCTCTCCCTCTATCTACCTCTCGTTCTTTCTCCCAAATCAAGACTCACACGAAAAGTCAAGTCAGGAAACTCTTTGGGAACGAACCACTTTAGGTATGTGGCCGTTTAACCGGGAAGGGGGAAAAACAACCCTGGGATAAATAAACAAGCATGCTCATCCTCTCAGGCGGCTTTACCAGGGGGGGGAGCGTTTCGGGGAATCCATATTGCGCCATATACACTTGTGTCCTTTAAAGTGCTGGTGTGTGTAAACACTCCCAAACTGTCCTTGAGGCTTTGTTTGCGTGGTCCTCTTAAAGATGACATTTATTGGCCCAGTGTTCCTTTTCATTGGGGCTTTTAGTTCCATTAGTCTTCAAAGTTTCTCTTTTATATGACCGAGCATGTTTATCTAGCTATGTCGACTGGTAAGGATGGGGGGGGGACAGCGACTGGGAGTCGAGTGAGTGCGTCTGTGCGCGTCGGTGTGTGTCTCTCACCGTGCGTCAGTGTGTGTCTCTCCGTGCGTCTGCGTGCACGGGTGTGACAGTTGAAGGATGGCATGTGGGAACGGTTCCCCTTGTTCATCGGGACATCGTGACATAAATAAACCCGATAAGCCTTAAGGAGGAGGAAGGTGATCTCTCCCACTCCCTCCTCCCCCTCCAACCCCCCCCCCCTCCTCCTCCCCCTGCACAGCCCCACCAGCTCACCCAAACCTCCGTCGATAAGTCAGCTGTGCATTTGTCTAACTGACGCCAACTAAAAGGCCTGCAGTGGGTGGATATGGGGAGGGTCTCCTCACGCGAGCACACACACACACACTTAGACATACACACTCGCGCTCACGTGAGCACTTTGCGGGATTATTTCGACGGACCCCTCCGACTTTCATCTCGGTCGCCGCTGGAACACACAGAGCGGTTTGACCCCGGCGACCCCTGGTTTTGTCTCCTCTCTTTGGAGAAACATTCCAGCAGTGGCGCGTCTCTCCTCCGGCCCGTCCCCTCCCGAGTATCAGTCACTGTGGCTAAGCCTCTTTGGAGATGAACCCGTAAGGGGAAAAAAACAGGGTCAAGATCCACAAGGTCAAGTTTGCGCAAGTTTTTTTTTTCCTTTCTTTTTTCCGATCGACAGAGGGGATCTGGGAGGAGTAGGAGCCGCGTCTCTCAATGGGAGATTAAGGTTGATCACAGGCAGCTCCCAAAACAAATAAGCAGCCCCTGCCCTCGAGGTCCACCAGGAGAATCAACCGATAACGGCCCTGAAAGGCCCTCTCATGTTGTTGCTCATTGAGAGACGTAGACTCAGACTTAGGAAAACCTTTAAAGTCCTCCGAGAGGCAACTCGTCGTACAGAACAGGACACACGGACACATTGCAAACACGTCGCCGAAACAAAGCAACCGCCACGACAGCAACGCCACCGAACATCGATCGTCTCGAGATCACCGATAGCCACCGTTATAAATGTCACATCCCATAATATTCAAGTGATCATGGTCAACTCCAACGTCTCCGGGTTCAGTTTCTCATTCAGAAAGTGAACGCAATCACCAAACCCTTGGTAGCTTTGGATATGATGTCCGTAAAAAGACCCGAAGCAATGAATCACTTTATTAAGTAAGTATTCGTTACAGAACAGTTTGAGGTTGTAAATATGGGCGTTCCACTGCGCCCTAATCCTGTCACTGTGCTGTGTTATGTTTCAGGGCTAACAACACGGCTGGGTATTAAATGTCCCGGAGAGGAAATAAAAGCACTTCAAATACGTCAAACGTACGATTCATTATCCTCAAGGAAGACAGGAAAAGGTATAGTTCCGGTGCTTCTTGTGTGCAGTGGAAACCCGTCCTCGTGGTCCTCGTCCTCCTGTTTCTGTGTTCTGACGTGGGCTTGGAGGAATGTCACCGTATTTTGGCTGGGCCTTTCAGCACGTGTATCAGATATTGACTTGGTGGGAGGAGGAGAAGAGAGGGGGAAAGTTCCTAGAGGGAGCAGACCTGGGGGGGGGGGCAGAGGAGGGGGAGATATGGTGCCGGTGAGAAGTGAGCCCCTCTCACACAGCCGGCTCAAGGGGAGGCGGGAATGTTGGGCCTTGATGCCGCCTCGCAGTTCTGTATAAAAGGTGCCGAGACGGAATGAGGGCTTGTCGTTGTTGAACAGGCATCAAGCCGGCCGCTGTGCTGAGCCACGGAGCCGAATCCCGCCTGTGTAAAAGGGAGAGAAAACGCGTCCGGTCCAATCCGCGCTCACCTCGCCCACGCGGCACCGTTACGTTGCCTGTGTTCGGTTCCGTGTAAACAAGGCTGGCATAACGAGGGGTCTTCCTCGTGGCCATGTGGTCACGTACTCATGGCAGGGGAGCTGGGGGGGGGGGGTGACCGGGTTCGTTACCGGGGTCGAGATTGAAATGGAGGCTGGGGCTTCGAGGGTAGGTAGGGTTAGGGTCGATGTTGGGGCTGAAGATAGGGTCGATACAGCGCGTTGGCAGACAGTGTTTAGAGAGCCCGCCGATTCAGAAAGAATGACAGGACGAGAATGTCTTGGTCGTGGTTGTGGTAGTGGAGAGTGCAACAGTCTCTCCCAAACCCAGTACCAGGAGTTGGTATGAGCTTGGTCCTGTTGCCGGGAGACGAAGGCCATTCCTCTGAGGGCGGGGGTAGCAACCAGGGAGAAGGGAGGGGGGGGTGACAGGGGGGGCGGCATGTGGAAGGAGGGGAGAGGTGGGTAAGAAGGGGTAGGTGGGGGGAGGGGGGTAACAGGGGGGGCTGATCAAAGGTTAGCCGGTGCCCTGCCGCTTTCCAAATAAATCCTCCGGGCCAAGCTCTCAGTGCCAGCCTTGTTTCAATAAGTCCCCCTTATTGTACACACAGCCAGCGGTCTTTGAGCCTGCCCATTCACTGCTGCCTTCCCACTGGATTACATATCTAAATATATGGACTGAAAAAGTCGACCACGGGGGTGTGTGTTCATGTCCGCGTGTGTGTGTGTGTGTGTGTTGTGTGCTGTACGGGACGTTAAGAGGATCGGGTTTTCTAAAGAGTTGTTCCTCGCTCGACTTTCACCATCGGGTGACCCCCTCCTCCCCCCCCCCCCCCCCCCCCCCCACAGTGTAAACATATAAACCTAATCCAGTACCCCACAGCTATGGCTGACACTGTCAACACGGACAACAAATGGAATCGGACCAACGAAGCGCGGCCGCGGCCGAGGCGAGGAGAGAAGGAGAGAGGCTGGAGGAGAGAGCGGGCCATGGTGAGGGCGTGATGGAGACCCACCGGAGGGGAGACGTGGAGGTGATGGACAACAGAAGCCCAGGGTGATGTGTTCACTCTGGGTCATGTGTGGCTCTGTGGGGGGGGGGGCATGGCGGTGGGGGGGGTTGGTGTTGGCATGGTAACGCGGGACATCACGCAGTACAACATTGGTTTTAGGTGTGTTTGTGTGTGTGTGTTGGGGGGGGGGGGGGTGTGGGGGGTGGGGGGGTGGGATTGGAGGTGGGGTTACGCTGTCAGCTGTGATGGAAGCCAAATGTCGTATGACTAACTTCATAAATAAAGGAGCAGGTGGGTCATGTTGGACATGGCAGTCCAAATGGAGGGTAATGTTCCTGACCTCCTCACCTCCACCGGGGCTACGCCAGCTGGGCTGCTTCACAGCGCTGCCTGCCTGCCTGCCTGCGTGTATGTGTGTTGGCGAATGGGTGTACCTTTACAGTCAACCACAGCTCTCCTTTCTCCCTCAACAGTTTCTCTTCCAATCACCCAGCCCATACCGTCCCCCCCCCCCGTCCCCCCCAGGTTGCCACATTGTTCCGTCAAATCATCAGCCTGGTCATCACCGCCCCCCCCCCCAACACCCCCCTCCCCTTCCACCCCTCAACCACCCCCCCCAACCTCCCTCCAACCCTCCATACCCCCCCCCTCCCCTTCCACCCCTCCACCACCCCCCCCAACCTCCCTCCAACCCCCCACATCCCCCCTCCCACCCCCACCTCTCCGCCTGGTCTGAACGCCCCTGTCAACGATGTGTCTCCGCAGCCGGGAGGATAAATCACCATGAACGCCTGGTATAAACACGTCAGCCTCAGGTCGTGTGAAGAGACCCAGGGCTAGCAGGACAGAGAGAGGGGCCCGGTGGACGGCTTTCCTGCCCAGGGAGGGAGCTCCTGGCCTGGGGCGAGGTCAGCAGACAGTCGGGGGTGTACCGTGGAGGTCAGCAACACAACCGCCCCCATTGTAAATCAAGCCAGACCAGAAAAAAGCTGACGTCCCACCGTAAGGCAAGGACTGATTGAAGAATCCACGTGCTGCCAAGGTCACGAGACTCGGTCACGGGGTTGCCGTGCGGTTGGTGCGCGGTCTAGTGGCGACGGTTTGTGGGACGAGTCGGACCTCCTTGATGTTCTCCTTGATCGTCCATCGGGAGAAATTGCCGGTGCCTCAGTGTCTCGCAGAAGCCTTCACGTCATGTCTTACTGACCCGCTAGCCGGGAGAATGTGTGTGTGTGTGTGTGTACGTGTGTGTGTGTGTTAAAAGGGAAGCGATGGGAGGTCAGGCGTCGAGAGTGAGGGTGCCACGGCGTCGAATACCGTCATGTCTGCCGCTCCGAAGACAGAGACGAAGGAGGGTCCGCGGAGGGAACGAGAGAGAGAGGAGAGCGAGAGCGTAGGAGATCAGAGGCCGAGAGGAGGGCAACAGCCAGGGGGAGGATGAAGGAAGGGAGAGCCAGAGGGGTGGACCGAGAGCGCAGCGAGACGAGAGGGGCCCGAGACTGAAAGAGCAGACCACTCATCGACGGCCGCTCACGAGCCAGATAGGGCGACGGTCATATGTGCAGCTGTGTCCTTCACGTAGACTGAACTGGGGGAGGGGGGGTCCCAGTTCAGGGGTCAGTACATTAAAGAAGAGGGTCTGAGATAGCCCAGTGTGCCTACAGTCTCTTTGATGCTAGGGGGGCGGGGGGAGGGGGGGGGGGGGGGGGGGGGGGGGTGGAGGAGGGGCGGGCGCTGTGACAGCCACGAGGGGCCAGATCAACAGCCACTCTCTGTCCACTAAGAGCCTCTCGTCTGGGCCTGGGAAAGTGGAGCGTGGGGGGGGGGGGGGGGGGGGGTGGATGGCTGGGGGTGGTGAGGGGGTTGGGGGTAGGATGGATGGATGGATGGATGGTGGGTGGGGAGTCGGACTTGGGACTCGAGGAAATGGGGGAGGGGTGGAGGTGTGATAGAAGGGGGCGAAGAAGGAGGGGCAGGGCAGAAACAGAAAACTGATACGGAGATCCTGGACGAGAGGAGAGGTCGGTGGGATGGGGGTTGGAGGCAGAGGGTGGTGGTGGTGGTGGGGGGGTGGTTGTTCAACAACCACTCCCCGAGGAGAGGTCCAGCTGTGGGGCCGACAGAAGCGCCTGTCAGGGGCTGGACATCCAGGAGGCTTGACTGACCACATGTACTCTCCCACTGGGCTTTGCTGGCTGTGTGTGTGTGTTTTGTCTGCGTGTGTGTGTGTCAGCATGTGTGTGTCAGTGTGTGTCATTGCCAATACTTTTCACCCCATCCACATGTCGCCCTCTGTCTGCCCCCCCCTCCCTCCCATCTGTCCCGTTCTCTCTCTCTCTCTCTCTCTCTCTCTCTCTCTCTCTCTCTCTCTCTCTCTCTCTCTCTCTCTCTCTCTCTCTCTCTCTCTCTCCCCCAGTCCGACTGTCTCGGCGGGGCCAGCCAGACTGGGACGAGGGCAAACAGCGGTCCCTGTCACTGATGTCATGGTCAGGTTCTGGCCTAATCTGTGAGAGCACACTGTGGGGGCCGGAGGGCTCCCATTTGGACATGAAAGCCTGTCCCACTCCACTCCACTCTGAGGTCAGCTCGGTAAAAGCGCCGTTTGGGCAGGGACTGAGGTCATTCTTTAGACTTTGCTCTCCCGCACGCCCTTGTCCACAAACAAATCCATGTCGTATCTGTCTCCCACTGTGGATTGCATCAGGCTGTCGTGGGGTGTTTGATGTTGACCTCTTGGGACACTCGGTCGGATCACACCACCGAAAACAACAAGTTGTGTATTCGACAGACGCCTCGTGTTTTTTTTCACCTGCTTCCAACCAGACTCGAGATGCTTAGCAGATGTGAGAGATATAGAGATTGCATGTTGGAAAGCCGGTTCCATAGTTGCAAGTCACAAGTCACACCCGGTGTTTTGTGGGGGGATGTTGCAGTACACCTTGCCGACCTGAAGGTGGCAGTCACGAGCAAAAAAGATTCTCCAACTTCAAAGAATGTGTGTTGTCATGCTACTGTGTATATTGTAAAACCTCCATGGTGCCAAAGGCACAAGGACGTCTAAAGGAGGCTGTCATTTATGAATACATTTTGTTCAAAAGCACACAAGTATTGTCATGAAATGACCGCACCCTTCACAAACACCCAACTCAATGTGCACCTCCAAATGTTCCTTCCAGACACGAGCAATCGCTCACAGGCCGGCGATTCCTGCTCCTGTCCGGCCAGTCTGAACTAACGAGATCTGAGGCGTTCATCGGGAGGAGATGACCCCCGACCCTGGAGCGACTGCAGGTCTGGGGGACAGGAAGAGGTCAGGGGGTTGGAACACAGGCTCATTCACACCTCCCGTCTGTCCACAGTGGGGGCTGGGGCTCGCTACCAACGGGGGAAGGGAGGAAGTGGGACGGCGGCACAGCAGGCTGACTGTTTGGGTTTCCGGAGGAAGGCCCATCCCCTTCTGGTCTGGCCTGACTTCCAGACCGACACTTGATCCCTACAAACACTCACCTCCACTTTCGGCTCACTCTTGAGGATGCGCAGTTCTCACCCTCCAGTCCGGTAATTCATCCGATATTTCTTCAACGTCGCAAGTTGAGGATCAGCTTCCTCGGTCTGAAAACGGTTGAAATATCCCAAACACAGAGTCAAATGTCCCATTCCCAGGGAATCGATTCACGTGTGCACTGTATTGCTTTGTATTAAACGGTGCTACACAAAAATACACAACACTATACATGTCACATGAAGTCCTGGGCTGCTTTGAAACGTCACCAGCAGGTCTGCGGATGTAACCACACACAGTCCCCTGCCAGCAAAGTGGAACAAAGAGCAGAACAATGCGGAGATGGTTGGTGAAGACAGGGCAGGAGCATGAAAGGGAGACGGAGGTATCGGCTGAATGGTGAAATCACACACAGTGGCCACAGCATCAGAGAGATACACGGCGTGGGACAATCAGCAAGGCAGCCCTTTGATCTACTGACAACTCACTGTCTCTTTCTGTGTGTGTGTGTGTCTGTGTGTGTGTGTGTGTGTGTCTGTGTGTCTGTGTGTGCGCAGGTGTGTCTGTGTCTGTGTGAGAAAAGCAGGGCTGTCTGCACTTTTCTGTTCCAGGCTCACATCCACAACCCAGGATTCACTTTGACCACGCTAATCAGATGATTACCCATAATAACCCCTGGAGAGAATTGTTGGGAGTGAGGGAAAGAGAGAGAGAGAGAGAGAGAGAGAGAGAGAGAACAAGAGAAAGGGAGACAGACAGAGATAGTGAGAAAAAAAGAATGGGGAGGGGTGGGGTGTGAGGGTGTGTGACTGAAGCTCCTGAAAGGACATGGCTTTGATCTGCAGTGTTGCGTCTTCCAAGGGAAACTCCTCTTTCTCTCTCTCTCTCTCTCTCTCTCTCTCTCTCTCTCTCTCTCTCTCTCTCTCTCTCTCTCTCTCTCTCTCTCTCTCTCTCTGTCTCTCTCTCTCTCACACACACACACACACACACACTCACTACTGGGATGAATGAGACAAGAGATTGTAATGCGTCAGGACAACCAAACCATCCCAACCAATCACCACATGTGTACTCGCCCTCCAAGTACACTGTCCAGGTGTCTGACCTACCTGAACCCGACCTGAACACGCTGACGCTGGGGAAAACACAGGAGAGGGACTCCCCTCCATCCATCAACCCCTTTCTCCCCCTCCCTCTCTCCCCCTTCACTTACACCCACTCACACACCCACTCTCACACACACACACCATCTCTCTCTCTCTCTTTCTCTCTATCTCTCTCTGAGGGAATACTCTGCACTATGTCCAAACCTGACACTTCGTGTGACCTTGATGTACACAACCCCGAACACGGTTCATCGCCACGCACTGACTGGGGCCTAGCTGAGAGGGGCCACCGAGGTCACGCGTTCCGTAACGGTACCATGTCGAACGGGCAACTGCATGGGTTCCATTTCGCTATCGTTATAGAATTTCCATTATGCATTTTCTGCTCAACAAGAACTTGTTATTCATCACATCACACGGTGGGTCTTTCCATTTGAGCTTATGGAAACAAGTATTTCCCTTTGATTTCGAATCAAATGCATCACTCATTTCCCCATAAAGATGTCGAGAAAACTTGGCTGGGTCAAAATACGTTCGTTTGTTTATCTGTCTGTGCCCATACACCTACACAGTTCCCACATACAGTACGGCCACACACACGCGCAGCGCACGCACACACACACACTCCCACACAGCCATGCATCCTATTTATTTAGTCCAGGGTTTTACAGTGTGCGATGGAGACATGAGTGCTGACTGAAGGCCCATGTTTGTTTGTCTTCTGACGTTGTACAAACACGTTTTAACCATTAACTTTTTCGAAGAAAGAGAAGAAAAAAAAGAAAATAAAGTCCTTTGGTGTGAATGTTTGCCCTCCGCCTCCCGTCCCCATCCAGAGTGGGCGTGTGTTCATTAATTGCGGCCGGCGCGGGCAGTTGGGAGTCTGCGTGGCAGCCAAAGCAAGCTACTGCTGGTCTGGTTCAGCAGGCACTTCCGATGGGGTGAAGTAGGGCCAGTTCAGCTCCAGCTCTGTCTGTCAATGAGACCCTCGCACACTTGTAGAAACACACACATATACACATACACACACGTACACGCTCAAACGTTCGGTGCATACACGCGCACACTTAAAGACCTGTCGCGTTGGTAAGGACGGTGTATGTCACATAGGTGGGATGCCGAGCGAGTCTAACTGTGTGACTGCCTGGGATTACGTTGCAAACGTATTTGCGATGAAGCCACGGTGAATGGAAAGAGGACTTCATTCAGCTTTGGACAGCATTACACCGCACACCACAATAAATGTGGGCAAATGTATGTACATATACGTACCAGCCTGCATGTCCCATAATGGCCTCATGGACGTCATGAAATATTGACTGCAGGCTCTGCGCTACAATCAGAACGAGAGGCCCAGGGCTGAAATTATAATCAGCTTCGGTTTACACTTTGTTTGTTGTGGGGGCAATTAGGGCGTCAAAGCTCAGACAATGCGGTTCTATTTTCCCTGCTGCAAATGGCCTGCATCCTGTGCCTGCTTGTGCCAAGATTACCCTCAAATAACTACGGAGAGAAAGGGAGAGAGAGAAAGAGAGAGGAGTGATGGAGGGGGAGAGGAAGAGAGAGCTGGGGGGAAGAGTGAGAGACACAGGAAAGGAGGGAGAAGGAGGAAGTAAAAAGAGGAAGAGAGGGAAAGAGAAAGAGAGAAGGGGGAGAAGGAGAGAGAGGGAGGGAGGGAGAGAAAGGGGAGAGAGGAAGAGAGAGAGAGACAGAGAGACAGAGAGACAGAGAGAGAGAATTGATAGAGAGGAAGAGAAAATGAGGGAGATGTGGCTTCTGTGGCTAAAACAGGCCTCGACCTGGCAGCCCGTCTGTCAGCAGACCGAATCAGATAGGATCTCAATTCCGTGGTAACCAATGCTCGAACTTTGAATAAGTCTGTTTCCTCTTCACACCAAGTCTAGCCAGACTCATGCATAATGAGACCCAGTATAACTCAGAGTCCCTGGGATGAGTCTGATGGGTCTGACTGACAGTAGAGAGCTGTTAAATGAATGCATGCAGGACACTCAGTCAGAATATCATCCAGCACCGTCGGCCAACATGCATATGGGGCACAGCACCGCACACACACATTCACACATACACGCACACACATTTACATACACACACACGTTCATTCATACACACACATACATACACGTCATCTTGGACCGTACATGACATTCTGGGATGTTCTTCCCTTTTAGCACTTTGGAACGCGCATGCCTCATAAGACAGCGTTGATTTACTATCTCCATAGCGATGTGGCAGCTTGGCGGGCGCCCAATCCATCTGATAGGATCTGGTACAACACGAATATCTGCCAGAGCGATATTTTTCCTGAAAAAAATGTACACGCAACGCATTCCTCTCCTCTCCCCTCCCTCTCACCCTCACCACCCTGTGTTCCCTCCTTCTCCCCTCCCTCTCCCCTCCTTCTCCCCTCCCTCTCCCCATCTCCTAACTCCTTCCCTCCACCCGTTGCCCTCCTCACATCCCAACAGGATCAAAGTGGCCCTCAGAGCAAACCGGAGATCAGTAAGAGACAGAAACCATTTTTTATCTGTCCCCTCGCGAAACAGATTGTCCGGACTGATGTCTGGGCGTCCGAGATAAGAAAGAAAGATATTTTTCCTCTGTGTCGAATGTGTCTAAACCAGACAAACAACGTGGTGGCATGTTCAAGACTCCCACACGGTCTCCCTCGGAAACACCCACACCCACACGCGCAGTGAGAGATATCCATGTATTTACAGAGACACTGTCACGCTATGGCCCGGTCTAGGGTTGGTCTCTCCCCAAACACAAAAGGATTAGCTCGAGTCAGTTGAATTCTTATTGGATTAAATAGGCTTTGGTATTTCACTTGTGTTGCTTGCTTGGCAGACTATTAAAGTTACAGATTATTAGAAAAATGTGGTGGAACTTGAAGGGAGGTCTTGTTCTTGCGGTCAGAGATTACGAGGCTTTGGAGAGTACTGTATCTGATGAAGAAATAGGAAAACACACACACACACAAAGTATGTTTTGTCTTTCTAGCAGTACAAGGTGAGCATGACCCCCCCGCCCGCCCCCCCGTTTCCCCCTTGTTAGTCTCTAGGAGTGGCACTGCCAGCCAGTTGGAGTCTGGTGCCACCATCTCTCTCTCTCTCTCTCTCTCTCTCTCTCTCTCTCTCTCCCTCATTTACGTTTGTTCCTAATCAGATCCACATGGAGACAATTTGGGTCCACGTCTCCACATAATGGTATATATACTACATGAGGATCTACAAACAGAACCATACTGTAGGCCAGTCAAGTCAAGGTCACGATACATTTCGCATGTGTGTGTGTGTGTGTGTGTGTGTGTGGGGGGGGGGGGATCGGCCAGTAATTGCTATGGGGTATACAGTTCATTCAGCAACCCATATATTTCCAACCCAAAGCTCTGATGATAATGGTTGCATCTGGAGAAATGCGAAGGCCATTCGGTGCAATAACAAGCATGAAACAGGACACCTCTGCCTAGCCACTGGTCACAACTGGTAAAAGAGATGCTTTATAAAGAAGGCAAACGATGCAGCTGTGGAAAAATCGTTCCTTTTTTCCCCTCCGAAGTTGACAAAGAGTCACTGTGCCATTTGAACTTGTCATTAAAGTGTTTACTGTACGCTCGGGGGAGAAAAAAGCAACTTTTGAAGACAACTTTTGAAGAATGCCAGAGGTCCTTCACTGGGTACAGACACTCTGTTTTTCGATGAAAGATTGGGTTCCACTTTTTGAATATCCATTCACAACCGAACTACTGTGGAATAACTCTGTGAATCAATGAGCTCATTCTGGATCAGGCCTTCTATTTCACTCCTGAAGACAAACCAAGCTGTAACTCTGAGGGCTCAAGGATTTCTCTCTCTCTCTCTCTCTCTCTCTCTCTCTCTCTCTATCTCTCTCTCTCTCTCTCTCTCTCTCTCTCTCTCTCTCTCTCTCTCTCTCTCTCTCTCTCTCTCTCTCTCTCTCTCTCTCTCTCTCTCTCTCTCTCTCTCTCTCTCTCTCTCTCTCTCTCTCTCTCTCTCTCTCTCTCTCTGTCTCTTTCTGTCCTGTCTAAACCCTCTGTTTTGGATTGACCGTTAATCATGTGCTTGGGCACATGGCAATGGTTTTAAGATGGCCTGTTCTAACCAGGTTGTCTTTTCTTCTTTCCATCCAACGCTCGGTCATGCATTGCATCTCAATATTACATATTTGTATTACAATATTACATTTCAACACAGCAAATTGTCTTTGGGAAACCTTTACATACCAAGTAAGACTTTTTACCAATGCTGCCCAATGCTCAATAAACAGTCCTCTACTTTATTTGATGGATTAACATCGTGGTCAGTACTTCCCACACCCATCTGAAAGTTGGCCACAAGTTAAACCCTCTCATTTTGGAGGCCCGGGTTGGATCCTTCGACGAAGCCAGTCTTCTCCCAAACGACACCTCATTATTCCTGGGAAGACAAAGAGGTACAGGAAATGAAATGAACTCTGTATTGCTGTACTCTAACATGGCTGCCACCGACTGAAATACTGCTACTCACGGGCAGCGCTCCACATCCACTTAGCAAGCCTTCTCCTTCTCTTTTCTCACTGCTGAGAGGATCCAGTCCCACTAAACTGGACTTTGATACCAAACATGCACTTTGGGAATGGTGCGAGGCAATGCTAAGCTAGGCTAGGCTGCTAACTATGAGGTATTGGTGCTAATGCTATTGGTGCTAATGCAAAAACGAATGCTAAATGTATTCCCCAAAAGAAATGCATTATAGATCCTCACCGGGCTATATGACATGCACTGGGTCAAAAATATTTGGTAGAGATCAATGTTTATGCTCTGTCTCAATGTATATTTCAGCCAATGGCAGACCATTGTACACAAGCATAGAATTATAATGTCCATGTATATAATGTATATAACTTATAATGAATATAAATGCAGATTAGGATTTATTCATTTGTATTCCTCATGTATTCAAGGGTTAGATTAGTACAGGTTTAGTTAGGCCGCTGGGGAAATGCCAAGAGGAACAGGACCAAATCGTTCCACTGTTGTTGTTCCAGTGACAGTCAACTTGAAACTTGAACTTGACCACAGGACCATTTGGAGCCGTGGTCCTCCAGTCTGTGCCCAGCAGCTTGGAGCGTGACTCCTCCTTGACAGCTTCAGCTGTGGAGACCCTGGCACCCTGCGGAGGCCCACCCTTGGCTGATGTCACCAGACCGTTCCCATGGACCCGCGGGCGCCAGCTGAGGTCCGAGAGGCAAAGGGGAGGACACGCTCGACGCCGTGTGTTTACCCGGCTCCTTCTGTCGGCACCTCCAAAGGTCACGCTCTGCCGGGGCGGCGGCACGATGATGGAGGTCGATGGTATGCTCGGCGCAAATCTTACGGCCGTAGCCTATTCTTAAGTCACCAAGAGTTGAAACCTTAGTCAAGAGTAGGATAAGCTAGAGAATCACCACGAGTCTTTGATGCAAAGAGTTAAGCTAAAACCTTAGCTTAGAGCTAACTGACTTAGACTTATAGACCGGAATGCCATCATTTCTTTAATGCATTAAGGACTTTATGAAGCCAATGTTCCCTGGTTTTGATTGAATGAAAACAAACTGAAATGATCCATTACAGCATTGCCTTAATTGCCTTTTTCCCCCATTAACGCATTACCCATCAGCTGTACAAATGGATATAAATACTCCCCAGGACAGTAAAGCGAATGATCTGCTGGGCCAAATAATCAGTTTGGATGCACCAGATGAATGAACGCTTAGGTTTGAGGAAACAATAGCCTGCAGTTGGACAAAAGCCCACATGGAAATAGCACAGTAGAGCCCTTTCTGAGTTTGTGAGCAGTTAAACGTAATCCTGATGTTTACAGTTCCATTAAAAGGCAATAGGACGACAATAAGGTCTCGTATACCTTCGAAATGAGAGCCGATTTAATCCAAATGCAAATGGTTTGTGCTGCTTTTCTTGGATCGCAGGGAAGGAGTTTAAATCATTTAATCTGATTACCGGTAATGAGTTGGGGAAACATTTCTCAATAATATGCATGCAAGATAAATCACAGAACGAGGCATATCTTTGCCCCCTCGACCATGGTGCTAATACAAGAAAAACTGCTGTGCAAACAACTTACAAGTTTCCAACAATCTCTACACCACATCCCCCCCCCGCCCCCCCGCCCCCCCCAAACACTCCCTACAAAAACACTCCTACTTTGAGGAACATCTCACCCATTTCCATCCTCCTCCATCCACACGGAGCTAAATGACAGCGTCGCACTCACGCATTCCTGCGAGCTGAAGTCGTTGGCTCGGAGAGTGTGTGCTGGTGGAGTATGACTCCAAGTGAAGTGACTCAGTGGGCACAGCTGTGGAAGCCCCACAAAGCCCCCGCAAAAGTCAAAAACCTCAAAGCGTTCCTCGAGACGCACCGAGCAAAAGGACTCAAAGTCATTCTTCGACGCATAGATTGTTTACCTGTCTCTGTTTCTCTCTCTCTCTCTCTCTCTCTCTCTCTCTCTCTCTCTCTCAACATGTACTTCTGCATTTCACCGATGGACATTTTTGTCAATGCCTATCAGTTCTTTTTCACATCTCTCTCTCTCTCTCTCTCTCTCTCTCTCTCTCTCTCTCTCTCTCTCTCTCTCTCTCTCTACCGTGGAGACGGAATACATTTCAGAATCTGCCGCGATGAATCAGGACTATGGACGGTGAGAGAATGGGAGAAAAAGACACTGCTGTCCTCCTGGGATCTCTGTGCAGGGTTGCAGAACCGAGGCAACTGGTGTCAGTGGAGGAAAGAAGAGACGGAATGGAGAGAGAGAGAGGGCAAGGAGCCAGGGTGGACAGAAGGAGAGAGGGACGCGAGTCAGGGGGAGGAGAGAGGAGGAGAGAGGGATGACAGGGGAGCAGGGACGAGTACAGAGGAACAGAAGGAGGGAGGGAGAGAGAGATGTGTGCGAGGGCTACGAGGAGAGAGATATAGGAGAGAGGGATGAGGAGGGAAGAACAGAAAAGAAGAGATATACGGGGAGAAAGGGACGGGGAGAAAGTAACAGAGGAAAAGAGAGAGAGAGAGAGATGAAGTGAGAGGGATGAGGAGAGTGGAACAGAAGGAGAGAGAGATATATGAGGAGCGACTGATGAGGAGAGAGGGATGAGAGGAGGGACAGCAGTGCCCTCCCATGTCATGGCGTTCGGCCACGTCCTGCCACGAGGCTCAACTAAATTCAAACAATAACAGCCCGAGTTTCCTCCCGCTGCCCGTAATTCTATTTACCTACGTGTCAAATGAACCCTCCGGCTGCGCTGCGTGGCGACCGGTTTCGCTCCGCCAATTTTCGAGGAAGTGCGCTGCCTTGGCTCACCGCTGTGTCCGTTTTTTTTTTTCTTACAGTGTGACCCCGGACAACATATCTAGTTGCCAGGGAAATTCAATATTCAACCAGGGAAGGAGGGAAGGCGGAACCGAAAGAGGAGTGGAGGGAGGGAGGGTGAGACTGTTGACTCTGTATATTGCTGGTGTTTTACATTGGAACTGACGCAGGCCCCACTCAGTCAAGGCCACGTCTCACACGCAGTTTCACTGGAAATCGAATGCGATTGCCTGACAGATAGTAACTACTGAGGGTTTCATCATTGATACTGATCATGTGCAGGAGACATGTTCTGCCTTGACTTAAAGGTACACTTTGAGGATAAGCATCCACATGAACACTGATGTTCCTGTCAGGAAAATGACAACTGCCTACTGGGTTCAGTTCTAGAAGACCCCCTCCGTGTCCTCTGTCTCTCTCTGTCTCGCTCTCTATCTATCTATCTATCTATCTATCTATCTATCTATCTATCTATCTATGTATCTCTCCTGCTCATTCTACTCTCCTCCATCTTTCTCCATATCTTCATGTAGTTCTCTTCTCCTCCTCCTTCTTCTTCTCGGTCTCTCTCTTCCCCCTCGTCCTCCACTATCTCTCTCCTCCTCCTCCTCCACCACTATCTCTCTCGCTCCTCCTCCACCTCCGCCCCCTCCTCCTCCTCCTATCTAGTGCCAGACCGCTGTGCAGACTCCGGCAGTTTAGTGCAGTCTAGATAGTGGCTGTGGCGTAAGAGGCCAGTTAGGCCTGACCTATGCTGGCCCAGCTACATCTCTTGGCTTATCAGCTGTTTGTCCAGACCACCCTCCATCTATCAACCACTAGCCACCCCCTCCAGTCCTCCATCACTCCAGCCCTCCACCCCCTCCAGTCCTCCACCCCCTCCAGCCCTCCACCCCCTCCAGTCCTCCATCACTCCAGCCCTCCACCCCCTCCAGTCCTCCACCCCCTCCAGCCCTCCACCCCCTCCAATCCTCCACCCCCTCCAGTCCTCCACCCCCTCCAGCCCTCCACCCCCTCCAGCCCTCCACCCCCTCCAGCCCTCCACCCCCTCCAGTCCTCCACCCCCTCCAGTCCTCCATCACTCCAGCCCTCCATCCACCACTTCCCATAGGCCCTTGCCCCCCTTCATGGAACACCCTATCAGCCCTTTCATTACAGAGAGAGAGAATGATAGAGGGAATGAGAGAGAGTGAGAGAGAGGGAATGACAGAAAGAGAGAGAGAGAGAGAGAGAGAGAGAGAGAGAGAGAGAGAGAGAGAGAGACATGAAAAAGAACTGATAGGCATTGACAAAAATGTCCATCGGTGAAATGCAGAAGTACACGTTGTCCATCTGTTCAGCAAACTGGGCTCTTAAAGGGGTTTTGTGAGGGAAATAGGATGTGCCTTCAGTTGCTCTTTCTTTGTAAACCTCTTTTATGAGTGACGGAAACAGGCAATGGAAACTCCAACATAAAACACAAGCAACTCAGCAGACTCAAACACATGAACTCGATCCTCACACACACGCACGCACACACACTCCAACCATTAAAAACAGTAACAAGAGACAGAGTGAGTGACAGAGAGAGAGAGAAAGCGAGGGCAGTAATTCCCTGCATTCTCCAGAGGCTTTCCAAGCCATGCTGACGTCTACCAGACGGAGAGACGGGCGTAATGGCCACTGTGCAACACCACAAACTTCCCCGACCATCGCTGCAGAGCCCTATAAGTAGAACAGAGTTACAGGGCAGACACATGGCAGGGAAGCTTCCACAGGGACAGTGATAATGGAGGAGAGGGAGAGACAGAAGGAGAGAGAGAGAGAGAGAGAGAGAGAGAGAGAGAGAGAGAGAGAGAGAGAGAGAGAGAGAGAGAGAGAGAGAGAGAGAGAGAGAGAGAGAGAGAGAGAGTTGGAAAAAGAAAGTGAGCAATGTGCTTAAGCAAGCCACTTAAAACTACATGCTGATTCAGTGCAAGCTAGTCTCCCTTCACTCCCCCCCCCCCCCCTTGTGAGGACTCCAGTCACTGGTGCCAACCTGCCGGGGGACTGTGGTGATGGTGAGGCCCCTGTGAATGTCTGTCTATGTGTGTGTGTGGGTGTGTGGGTGTGTGGGTGTGTGTGTGTGTGTTACAAAGATGCCAAGGCAGAGCATTCCTGAGAGACCTTATTAGCCCTACAGGAGAGGAGCATTAATTGGCCACAGTAGCAGTAAGATCAGAGCACCCCAGAGCAATTTGTCAAATGAGAAAATGGCCCGTCTTGTCATTCCTAAGTCTGCCGTCGTTCGGATGCTGGGTTTATAAGGGGAAGGATAATATGCGGCCCAGGCCACATTCAGATCTAGACTGGAGGGGAAGGGGGGAGTTAGGCACACTCACACACACACACAAACACCACACACACACTCACGCGCCACACAGACAAAAACGCACACTAACAGCAAACAAACACACACATACACACACCAGCAAATTCGATCCCTGAAACGGCAAGTCATCATTTGAATGCTTCAAACCACTTTTTCTCTCCGTGTTAAAACCACGTCCTAATAGCGCCATCATCAAAACAGCCTGGTAACCGAACCCAAAAGTCGAGGGAAAAAAAAGTGTGTTATCCACAGTAAATGAACAATTCCATCATAAAAAGGCAGGCTTTGTTTTCCATAGTTCCTGTGGTGAGTGTGCAGGCTGGGTGGAGAGTGATTGAGAGCCAGCACAGATAGGAGGTATCAGGAGAGCTAACTCTCAGTACATTCCTGTTACACAGTCTCCCTCTCTTTCTCCTCTCATCCATCTTTCCTCTCTGTCCCGCACCCAATCAAAAAAGAAAGAAACGGAAGAGCGTACTATCTTTCGCCCTCGTCGCGCGCACACGCACGCACACACACACCCGCACACACACACACGCGCGCACACACGCACACACACAGCCATCCCGCTGTGGTAATCAGTGGTGTGTGTTCTTGATATTTCCCTCCACAGCCAAGGCTTGGAGAACTGCCTGGACATTTGCGATTCATCAGTGCGTTGTGCCTTTGTTCCTAACTGCGCCGTGGAGATGGTCCAGTAGAAGTCTGACGCACTGCCACCCTCCAGGCATCCCAGAGACACACACCCACACCCCATTACTGCTCTCTGCTCCCCAGACCACTCACTCTTACTGACCCCCCCAGTCTCGAAACTACACACACACCCAACACACACACACACCCCAACACTGCTCTCTGTTGCCCAGATTATTCACTCCTACTACCCCTCCACCAGTCTCCAAACCACACACACACACACTCATTCATGCACATACACACATACAGTACAAACACACACACACACACCATCACTGTTCTCTGCTCCCCAAAGCCTTCCCTCCTCCTCCCCCTCGCCCCTTTAGTCTCCAAACACACGCACACGATGAAGCTCTGTGCAATGACCATCCCACTCATCCGGCTGTGAAAAAGGCCGAATAAATAAAACCTCCTTAATGGCAGAATCAGTACGTATCTTGTTTACTTCAAACACCGGAAAGACCATGACGTGGTCACCTTCCCTGTGGACCCGCCCCCTCTCTCCATCATCACCTCCGATTGGCTGAGGCCTTCCCTCCTTCACCACAGGTTCTCAATGGTGCGTCTTGACGCCTGTCTGAACTCTGCTGGAACAGAACGTGCATTATGATTCCAGGCTGTGGGTGGTTCTGGGTCTTGTAGTGTTGTTGTAGGGGGTCTGGACAGAGGCATGTCAACATGTGTGTGCTAGTGTGTGTGTATATGTACATTCAAATGTTGGTGGACCGGTGACAGACATGAAGCAAAAGACTCTATTGTCGGTTGGGAACATTACGCAACGCAAATCTGGCTTTTGGCTGATCGAATCAGTGAGGACAGGAGGGAGAGAGAGAGCGAGAGATAGATCGAGAGACATAGGGGCCAGGAAAGACAGAGGCCGACAGAAAAGGTGAGGTTTGAATACGCTAGGGAGTTGGTGAGGCTGGGTGGGGCTGGAGAGAAAAGGAGAGCCTTCCGGAAGAGAGGGAGAGAAGCAGTGGTCAAGACAGAACAACATCAGTGGCGTCTTGTCCTGTTCTACCTAAAGGCACCGACAGTTTTTAATATATATATATATATATATATGTCAGAAACACACTGATCTTTTTGAAGTGGATGGTGCAGAATGTTATTCGACATG
>NC_140368.1:12610000-12670000 GCF_054491055.1 Hypomesus nipponensis | reverse complement strand
GACTGAATCAACACAATCACTCATGTGAAACTCTCCTCACTGTCATACTAGTCATTTCAAACTGACCAGCATTTATGAATGCATTTATGTACAAGCACAACTGTTCCTAGCCAACTTTAAGAACTTGGGAAAGCTAGGCAGAGTGCCCTAAACAGTTAAGAGGGGCGGCCGTTTGGAAATGCTGCATTTGCTACAATAATTAACGATTTTTACAGAGGCAAACAGTTTGGATGGAGGCTGAGGGAAAGCTTTTAATTGAGGGGAGATTCTGACATTAGTTGGTAATGGCAGCCTGCTTTATGGCCGTATAAAACGCTACAGCAAAAAGACTTGGTAGCAACAGCAGCCACTGTGGAGCAGGAGGCGGAGGACACGTTGGCCGTGAGCAGCCATCTTGGGTCAAAATGGACGCCCAGTTGCTCTGACCTCACAGGTCAAGTCCTAAGGGCTCAGTGCAACTGGCTCTGTTTGGGAGATAGGGTGTTGGGTTGATGATACCCAGACATATTTAGCCTTCCCGGAGCCAGATCTATGTCCCTTCTGGATAAGGGAGGACAGGAGAGCCAAGTTCTGTGGCTGCCATGTTGAGACTCCATAACAGTCCAAACTGGAGACCACAGCGCCAATTATTTTTGTTCTCAGTGATTTTGGTTTGGGGTTCCAAAAGAGGGGGGCGGGGTCGCCTGTCTAAATATAAATGCATGAAAGCATGCATTATACTGCACATCACTGCCATCTCTCTTTCTCTAACTTTACTGTTATCTCTCTCCTTCCACCTTCCACCTATTTATCTATCTATCTATGTATTTACCTATCTATCTTTTATACACACACACACACACACACATACACACATTCTCAGGGGGGTGAAGTTTAGTTAACGTTGAAAACCCCCTCCCCAAAGCCCCTCCCACTTGTGTTTTGTCTGGTTTGTATCGGTCTTTACTTCAGCTGGGCGTGTGTGTGTGTGTGTACAGGTATGAGGGTGTGTGTGTGTGTGTGAGGGCCAGGCATGCCAGGATTTTACTACTGGATGGAGAGTGGGGAGGAGGGCTGGGGTGGTGTTGGGGGAGGGGGGGGGGGTAGGGAGGGAAGGAGGGAGAGAATGATGAAGAGAGAGCAGGATGCGAGAGGGGATGGAAAGATAGATGTAAGAGAGGGGCAGGAAGGGAGGAGCGAAGGAGGGGCGGACGTCAACAGCCGGGGGAATGGAAGGAGGCAGAGGGGGGTGAAAGGAGGGTGAAAAAGATGGAACGGAGGAAAGGTTGTTTGCTGCTTGTTTTACTGTGGGCTCAGGGTAAACAGGAAAAGGGCTGTTCTGTTGGACCGCAGCGCTCGTTAGAAAGTAACAGTCCACTCCTCTCCGCTCCAGTCCGGGGGATTTCCGTCGGTTTGGTCGGCGAGGGAGCGGGAGGGCGTCTCCGCGCCTCGCTCGCCTCACGTCCGCCCGTCAGCTCGTTGCCTCGGCCCCGCTTGGCCGGCTCCACAGCGGCTGGCGGAGGCACGAACTGAGAAGCTCATTCATGCCTTCCCTCATTCCCGAGTGTGTGCGTGTGTCTGTAGCCTGAGACGTCAGATCTCAGTCTTGTGAACACCCGTGGTCAGTGTCTGACGTCACGGTTACGAATGGTTTGGTTCTCCATACTGTACATGCTCTAGGCGGACAGTAAAGACTTCTGGAGACGGAGTGCAGCAGGTCATGATGAACTGGAGCGGGCAATGGGCTGGACAGTGTGCCATTTCCGACGCTGTATAGTGTGTGCTGGGAGATCACATTTAAAAGCAAAGGAGAGACAGAGAGAGAAAGAGAAAGATGAGAGAGGGTGGGAGAGAGAGCATGTCAAAGTCATGGTAGTAGTCAACAGTGGGGGTTCTGAGTTTGGAGATAAGGCTCTCAGTTGCCAAGGTGTCACTGATAGTTTACAGGCGAGTCAACCTCCTCTCCTCTCCTCCCCTCACCAAACACAGACAGTGCATAACCTCAGGAGCAGAGGCCAACGCACGGAGCTTTGCAAATGTGGGCCACAGTTTTGTTTTGCTGTTGACATTACTGCTGTTGTCTGGCTGCGCCAGTTGACAGGAAGACACATAGCTTGTGGACTCCGCGCCTCGCCTCAACCCAACCACTCCTCCCCCTCCTCCTGCCCCTCCTCCCCCACCTCCTCCTCCTTGTCTGAGAGCAACAGGCCGACGCAAGCCAAGGTTCGGAGGGAACGGACACGGGCCGGAGAGAGGGAGACGTCCATTTCCAGTAATCCCACTCAGGAAGAATCCGGAGCTGGAGATACCAGCTCCACCGCCTGTTGAGACAGCTGCTGTGGCTTCTCCACCAGAGCAGGAGGATCTGACGGGCTTCCAGGTCCGGACCTTCCTCTCCAACAGAAGGATGCCTGGCCAGCAGCCTGCCAGTGGGCCGCGAGTCGATGATAGGCCGGACTAAAACCAGAGCGAGGCATCTCATTTAGGCGTCCTGGACGACAGGAAAAGTGCAGAGGGTGAAGGAGAATAGCGGCTCGGTTGACGTGCATGTCTGGGGGGAACGCGAGCCAGATACAACAAACGTGAAAACGAATGGCTTTTTCTGGGAGACAGACGTGATAAGTGTTTGGTGGGAATTGCTGGTTTCGACCGGCTGTCGTGTCTGACTTCAGCGTCAGAGGGACTTGCACGCCACACACGTTCTCTCGCACACAGGCAGTGCACAAGCATGCAGGCATCCTAAGTTTGCACACTGGGCCATGGCGAGTGTCCCTGGCCCCTCTTGTCAATTCATTACAGCCCTCCATCAGGACCGATGGGAGGATGTCTCCGCAGCCCACGTGATCACCTCCGTTTCCTGTTTGTGCTCCCTGTCCTTCCTGTGTCTCAGCTCAGTCAAGGACATCTGGGAAACACATTCAGTATTTGCCTGCCACCACGTAAACCACATTGTAAGTAATAACACACACAGAAGCAAATGCCCTTGTCCTCCCTTTCCATCTCTCGCTCTATCTCCCTCTCTATCTCTCCTTCTCTCTCTCTCTCTATCTCTCTTTCTGTCCTTCTCTCTACCTTTCTCCTTCTCCCCCCCCCCCCCCACACAATATTCTGAAAATCTCCCCCCCCCAATCATTTTTTGCTTCGCTACGACAGGCAACCACCACGCACTGCCGTCCGAAATAATAAAAACAAATTAGTTGATTCACTGCCGTGGGTTGGTAGGTCCGAGTACAACTCTATGGAAAGACTTGGTCCCCCCCCAATTTTGACTCCTTCTCTCATTGGTAACCAGGGTTTTTTTTGTTATCTAGTTGTTTTGGACTAAGATGCAGCAATAAGATTACAGTCAATAGGTTTCCTAATATCCAGGGTGGTGTAACTGGTGGGTACCAGGCAGTTTTGACTGCCAAGTAAAACTTACATACAAACGGATGTCTTTCTCGTCTTCTCTCTTACTCTGTCTCTGTCGCTTGTTCCTTCTACCTCACATACACTCTCACTACAGAGAGACATACACACACATATACACATACTGTGCATGCACTGAAATGTTGCACGTTCTACATTCTACACTACATTCGTAGTCCTAACAGCTACTCACTGTTTGTCCCCTCCCTGTTTCCTTCCCCTCTCCCTGTTGACTTCTTGTTGCTCTCCACTTCCCCCATTGCCTCACGTCCCTCCTCTTCTCTCCCTCCCTCCCTCCCTCCCTCCCTCCCTCCCTCCCTCCCTCCCTCCCTCCCTCCCTCCCTCCCTCCCTCCCTCCCTCCCTCCCTCCCTCCCTCCCTCCCTCCCTCCCTCCCTCCTGGCCTTCTCCCCCTCTCCGTCCACTCTCCCTCTCTCTCCCTCTCTCTCCCTCTCCAGCCCTCCCTGCCTCCTAACCCTCTCCCTCCACTCTCTATCTCTCTCCCTCTCTCTCTCTCTCTCTCTCTCTCTCTCTCTCTCTCTCTCTCTCTCTCTCTCTCTCTCTCTCTCTCTCTCTCTCTCCCTCCCTGCCTTTCTCTCCCTCTCCCTCTGTCCTCTCCCTGCCTTGTCTCCCTGTCTCCCCCCGTCCCAGCAGTGTACAAGGCTGTCAGCCCCATGACTGGTGACCCGCGGGCCCCCCGTGCCTCAGGGGCCAGGGAGGAGAGTGATAGGAAGAGAGATGAGGCGGAAAACCACAGGGTCAGACCGTCACACACCTCGGGGTCAGAGGGGAGGAGAGGGGGAGGGGGAGGGGGGAGGGGGAAGGGGGAGGGGGAAGGAGGGGGACGGGGGACGGGGGAGGGGGAGAGGAGAGGAGAGGGGGAAGGAGGGGGACGGGGGACGGGGGAGGGGGAGAGGAGAAGGGGGAGGGGGAAGGAGGGGGACGGGGGACGGGGGAGGGGGAGAGGAGAGGGGGGAGGGGGAAGGAGGGGAGGGGCACGGGGGAAGGGGAAGGGGGGAGGAGAGGGGGGAGGGGGAAGGAGGGGAGGGGCACGGGGGAAGGGGAAGGGGGGAGGAGAGGGGGGAGGGGGAAGGGGAAGGAGGGGAGGGGCACCAAACTGCAACAAGAAGACACGCAGGAGCGAACGGCGACACACCCCACTGCCTCTAAATACATACCAGACGACCCTTGTCCTCCCCTACACACACGCGCGCGCGCACGCATACACACACAAACAAACACGCGCCAACCCGTCAAGTCACTTCTCTTTCATGATGTAAAGAGCCCACCTAAAGTGACACTGCGTGGTACACGTGAGACACAGTCGTCCACTGCTGACTCCGTTGGTGAGGTTTGCCGCTACGTGCTAGCTAGCTGGCCAACGACCCTGCCAACATCAACACCCACACGCTATCGAGTGTTTCCATGAGATACACTGAAACTGCAGACAGATAACAGGGCATCTTACTGCTCAGAATAGCACCCGTAAGAGCATTCCTAAATCTGGTTTTATCATGATTATGGAGTTCCCAATTACAAGTTAGAGCCAGAGTTGAGGGCTGTGCAGACTGTGTGTGTTTGTATGTGTGCCCCTGTGCGCGTACATGCATGTGTGTGTGTGTGCCTTCATGTGTGTGTGCATGTGTGTGCCATTGCGTGTGTATGTGTGTGTGTGTGTGTGTGTGTTCAGAGAGTCTCTAATCAGTTGTTCTCCGGTTTGGTTTATCAAAGCATTATCAATTGCAGCAGGCAGGTCTGGTTAATCATTTTCCAAGATGGACACTGACCAATCCCATTTCCACACCCTCCAAGTCTGTTCACATGAGAAACAACAGCAAAACATATGTTACCTGTTTTTCCTTTTTCTACTTATCATATCAGAGAGATTTTTTTGATTGAGAGGGTACTCATAAACTTTTGAACAATATCGACCTGAGAAAAAGTGATAAATACTTTCCCAAAGAAAAATCCACTTGAGATATTCAGGGTTTCTGGCCAGACATAAGTATACGATGTCCGAGAGTGGTTTGGGGCTGCAGACATCAAGGTCGGCTCTGCAGAGACCCGTTCCAGCCAACCTGTCACTCTGAGACTGAGCAGACCAATCAGAGAGCAGAGCTGATTCATTAGCTCACTGACGCCGGGTCACACTGGTGGGCTTACAGGTCAGACAAGCCACCCGTGTGTGTGTGTGTGTGTGTTTGTGGGAGGGGGGGGGGGAGACAGAAGCTGTATGGAAGAGACATGTGAGTGGGAGTTAGTGTGCATGTGTGTGTGTGTGTGTAAAGAGTGAACTGCAACCTCATTTGGGCATTAGCATCCAACAGATCTTTCCTCTTTCCACAAGCACCCCCCCCCCCAGCCGCCTCTCTCACCTTCCCCCAAAGGAAACACACAGGCACACGATTCCTGCTACCCTCCCACCAGTCTACCCACCCCCCCCCACCCCCTGCAGATAGGAGGCGTCTTTGAAGAGAGGCATGATGGGATGGCAGATAAGGTGGCTCAGGATGGGGAAGCTGGGTCTGGCTACTGGGCGTCCGGGCAAGCCCCGACACGCGCTCTCACCCTGTGTGTGTGTAAGTGTGTGTGTATGTCTGTGTGTGTGTTTGTCCTTCTGTGACTGCGCGCATGATCGCACGCTGAGTGTCGGGAAAGACGCGTGCGACCGTGCGTGACAGCGCATGTGTGCGTGCGAGCATTTGTGTGTGTGTGTGTGTGACAGAGCACGATCGTGGGCCGGGTCGGAGGCAGCGGTCCAGATTCCTCATCTCCCAGGAGACGTGCGTTGCTGCGGGGGGGGGGGGCGCTCATGCGTTAGGGCCCCTGGAGGAACACTGGCTCTCTGTGGCCAACCCCAGACTTCCACCCTACACCCCCCTCCCCAGCCCTGGTAACCCTACCCCAGTGATAAGCATCACACCCTGGGCCCTCAGCCTGCCCCGGGCCCTCCCCCTCCTGGGGGTCACCCAGGAGAGGGCAACACTTTCACATCAATGCAGCCCTGTGTGGAGGCCCCGCTCACCTCCGGCGGAGACGATGACTGGGTCACACATTTGCAGCGCTTTTGTTTTGAAGCTTGACCTGGTCTGGCCTCGGTCACGTTTTTAGGCCGCGATCACGTTCGGCTTCCCGTGAAACAGTGCGATCGCTGCGTTTCAGAGAGAAGGCAGACGCGTGGGACACGAGATGGTGCATTTGACGTAGCACGGGCGTATACTTGGGTAGGATTTGTGGGGTCGAGTTTTAAAAGTATGACCCGTACGGCCCCAAACACCTCTGCCCGTGCCTCGAATTGTTTATCAGGTCCACATGTGGAAGAAATGTGTTTCGATGGACTGAACTCTGTTATCACAGGAACTATGAAATATCATGACAAGTCGGTGTGAGAACGGATTGATTGAAAGTTCAAGCGTAGTTGAGGTTTTGGTTGGTTGGCTCTAGGTTTAAGATGGACAGAGAGACAGAGACAGACAGAGAGACAGAGTGTGTGTGTGTGAGAGAGAGAGAGAGAGAGAGAGAGAGAGAGAGAGAGAGAGAGAGAGAGAGAGAGAGAGAGAGAGAGAGAGAGAGACAGAGAGAGAGAGACAGAGACAGAGACAGAGTATGAGAGAGAGAGAGAGACGAGGGGAGATTTTCCGGTTTTCCTGAAACAGTTGGTGTTTGGAGTGATTGGGTATCATGTGAGCCTGTATCTAAATATTTGCCCAGCCCGGCTTGGTTACACATGGGAGAGGAGCTCATTCAGGAGGACTCAGTTTCCCCTCTTCCTAAAATAACCACTCCATTAGCGGGGTGTCGGAGCACTTAGGGCCCAGGTGGCACACTCTGTCCAAAACACAGAACGTGACAGAACCATGGTTCCTGCTGCCCACCACCAACAGACAGGAAACAGTTCCAGCTGAACTGACGCCCATGAACGCAGTTGAGGGGGTTAGGGTTAGGCTAACATTCAGAGTTTGTGTCGAGCGTCGACTGTTCAGGACAGCGTGGGTCGGCTGACCCATCCCTTTGCTTGCTTATCGCCGTCCTGCTTAGGTGCCACTTGGCTGTAAAGCCCATGGCACTCGAGCCGGGCTGAGAATACACGTCGGGCCTCTCATCGCTTCCTGTCGCCAGCAGCTGCACGTCAAAATCACCCCTTTCTCCTCTCTCTCTCTCTCTCTCTCTCTCTCTCTCTCTCTCTCTCTCTCTCTCTCTCTCACACACACACACACTCTCTCTCTCACTCTCTCTCTCCTTGTCCTCCTTGTCTCTTTCCGTCGCTCTCTTTCTTTTTCTCTCTTTCTTTGTCTTTCTCTGTCTCTCTATTTCCCTCTCTGTGTCTTTTCTGTGTCTGTCTCTCTCTTTCTTATTTTCTTTCTTTCTCTCCTCTCCCCCCCTTCTCTCTCTCCCTGTCCCCCACCCTAGGTCCTGGGTGGATAAAATGACCCTCCAACAAGGCCAGATGTTGACCAGCCACTGGACCCGTGTCCCTCTATGACGACAACCCAAACGCCCAGGTGCCGGTGGTGGGGGAGTGGCCCTGGCTGACAGCTTGTTTGCCCTCAGCCCTCTAATTGCTTTACTTCCCTGCCATAAAGCGCTATAAAGCCTTATCGCTAGATAAATAACGGCAGACTCATTACCGCCAAGGGGAGTCATAAATATTTCCAAATTATCAATAACACTGCAGGGCGCCACCCAATACGGGCCCATTTCCTCCAATGTCATCATAACGCCGATCGCCATGACGACTAATAGCCACGGAGGATAAGATAGGCGCGCATTCCTTTCACCTTAATGTCCGTCCCTGCGCTGGAGTGCAGTCAGGTCATGTGATGGCCGCGATTGTTGACCATGAAGAGCTTCCAGAGGATAAGTACCAGGGCATCGCGAGAGAGTTTTCATGTCTGGTTTCCACCCCGGTAATGGACGGAGAGTAGGCTGCATCATGGAGGGTGACGCCGTCTCTACTGTCCCGTGAACAAACACACGAACCAGCGAGCCAGCCAGCTCAGGTACTACTATCACATGGGGGTGTTCTCCGGATCCTTCTGTAGCTCTTGGCTGGCATCCGCAGGTGTGTCTGGGCCAACTACCCCCTGGACAGAGACAGACACACAATTGGCAGGTGCACGTGAACACACTCACACAATCCCTGACACACATACGTGAACCCTCACACACAAACTCGCACACACACTCTCTCTCTCTTTTTCTCTCTCTCTTTTTCTCTTCTCTCTTTTTCTCTAACTCTCTCTCTCTTTTGTCTCTCTTTTTCTCTTTGTCTCTCTCTCTCTCTCTCTCTCTCTCTCTCTCTCTCTCTCTCTCTCTCTCTCTCTCTCTCTCTCACGTACGTGGCAACACTCTCGCCTCTCGGCGAGAACTCCGGACGTGGGCCAGGTTGTGGAGCAGCTCCTGGGTGGAGGCTGCTGCCCCGAGTCCATTTGCAGAGCTGAGAGGAGAGAGAGAGAGAGAGAAAGAGTGAGAGAGAGAGAGACAGAGAGAGTGAGAGAGAGAGAGAGAGAGAGAGAGAGAGAGAGAGAGAGAGCTTCCCAGGGTGCATGAGTCATGCTCGTTCTGCCTTCCGAGGGATGTGTGTTAAACGCTTCGTTAGACGAGCCTGGAGAACAGCAGAACAGCACGCCCACACGTCCTCGCTCGCGCTCCGGGCGTTGGACGGTTGGTGTTCTGTCGGTTCTGTCTCTGCCAGGTGCCCATCTGTGTGTGTGTGTGTGTGCCTGTGTGTGTGTGTGTGTGTGTGTGTGTGTGTGGGAAAGGGGCGTTTCTCTCTTTCCCCATGTCTTGTCTGTTTGTGTGAGTCAGGCGGGGTGATTAAAAGGAGACGATGGCTAAAATCATTTCTCCAAAACAATTTGAATACACGTTAAGACAATTGACATTTACATGCATCCCGGATGTACGCGCCCATGAATGTGTCTGAGAATGTGCATGTGTCCTGTTTTACTGGGTGTGCATATTGTGTGTGTGTGTGTGTGCAGAGGTGCGAAACTGGATTTTGTGGCATTTTGGGAGGGTGTTGATATGCTCTTACCCGTAATGGTGCTGGGCCATTATGTATCATTTGTATTAATTATCTGTTGAGAGACAGTTAGTGACAGTTTGTGGTATGGGAGCAGCCTGTCGGAGCAAGTTATCTGCGTAGATTCATCGTGCCTGAAAGCAGTTACAACAGTGGTCTTCCAGCCTGTGAAAAACATTAGGACGTTCGAGTACTTTGAAAACGCTCCATAAAGTGTGTTTCACGAGTTCACTTCATGTGTTTCTCTGTGAACTTAAGCCACTGGAGCACAAAAACGAAACGAAAACTGCCACAGAATTTGGAAATCCTTGCATCCTTGTCGGTGGCCTTTTCCCACCCTACAATTACATTTAAATTGCCCATTGTATTTACAGAAACTATGCAGCCCATCCCTGACATAGTACTGAGTAACCACCGAGTCTAAATACAGTAAACTGCCTGATAACCGAGGCCATATCTTCGAGGTCACTCGTTGTAAAGTGACATCATCACTGCACCCTTCAGTAAGCTTTCCATCCCTGTTTTGAGTGTGTGTTTGGGAGCGAGAGAGAGAGAGCGTGTGTACTCTCCTCTCCTCTCTTCCTCCCTCTCGTCTCCTCTCTTCTCTTTTCCCTTTTCCTCTCCTCTCCGCTGGTATGTTTCTCTTCCTATATGTCTGTCTACCAGACAGTGTACTTGAGTGACTCCAGCGATTATCCAACAATTTGGTGTCTGTCATTGTTTATTCTCTAATTTGCTCCAGACAGGGCTCAGTACATGGGGAAGGCAGGAGTCAGCTGGAGTATAAATAAGCTGTAATGACGGCTTTGGAAACACATGGAGCTGCAAAAGCAACTCATCACTGCCACGGAGAGATCATATGGACTGCAGCTGAGAGGGAGGAAGAGAGAGGGAGAGAGAGAGGCAAAACCAGCGAACTAGCCAATGAGAGCTGGAGTTTTGGAGGAAAGCAAAAAGAAAAGAGGGAGGGAGGGAGGGAGGGAGGGAGGGAGGGAGGGAGGGAGGGAGGGAGGGAGGGAGGGAGGGAGGGAGGGAGGGAGGGAGGGAGGGAGGGAGGGAGGGAGGGGAGTTAGAAGAGAAGAAAGTTCCAAAGAGAGGGAGAGGGAGGGAAAGTGTGCAGGAGAGCGCTTTTTCTGTCTTCCGTTGGCTGTCCTCCTCATCCTGTCTTGCAGGTCGTCAAGCCGCCCATTAATCCTGGGAGTGATCCACAGCCAGACCTTGAACATGGCCTGTCTCACAGAATGGAGAGCACACCTTGTTTTATTTTTCAAGTCAGGGCTCATCGACCTTAACGTCGATTTCTCCGTCAGAATAAAAAAAGGACTATTTGGGGAAAATAACTGGGTGTAGCTTTGGAAAGACAACAATCAGGGACTGTGTGTTTAGATCAAGGTTCTTACACCTTTGTCCTTGCAGACGACCGCAGGTGAATGTCGGGTATCAAGGCTAATTTTCAGGTTTTAATGATGTCGTAATTGTGTTGCCTTAGCGACAGAGCCTTGTGTTCACTGGAGAGCCCGGCTCAGTCTCCAGCCTGCTGGCTAGGTTCAGTCATTCTGTTTGAGCAGGGAAATCTTTTTAATTCACAGCCATAGTCTCAATATTTACTCAGCAAAGTGCATGGTTAAGCCAATGCTAGTGGCAGGAGGACCTGCTCTCAGCCAAGCACGGAGCAACGTGTTGGTAGATGCTAAGTTTTACCGTACTGTAACTTGACTGTGTGTGTTTGTGCGTGGGGGGATGGTATGTGTGCGTGTGCATAAGTGCTGGATGTGTGTGTGTCAGTGGGATGTGTGTGTGTGTGTGTGTGTGTGTCTTGGATGTGTGTTTGTTTGTGCCTGGCCAGACATTTACATTGAGTCATTGAGCAGACGCTCTTATCCAGAGCGACTTACCGTAAGTACAGGGACATTCTCCCCGAGGCAAGTAGGGTGAAATGCCTTGCCCAAGGACGCAACATCATTTGGCACGGCCGGGAATCAAACCAACAACCTTCTGATTAATAGTCCGACTCCCTAACCACTCAGCCATCTGACCCCTGACATGGCAAATGACTCTCAGAGACGCTGAGCCGTCTGATCCTGATGTGGTGTGTTGGAGTGGGATCGGTCCGCTCTGGCAACGTGTGGACAGATGGGTTCAACTGGGAGGCCGGCCCCTGCCCCCAGCCCCAGCCCCAGCCCCAGCCCCAGCCCCAGCCCCGGCCTCAACTCCGGGCCAACAGCACACACAGACTCAGGAAACTGATGATGAACCAAATCACTTCAATACCAGAGGGAAAATTCTCCAATTTCCCACACGTTACTCTTAGAGAGATTATCTGATTTGGAGAGAGAGAGAGGTTTTTAATGTGTTCCATAGACAGAGATGGGACCCAGACAGACTGAAACAAGGAGAGGTAGACGGAGAGAGAGACAGAGCGAGAGAGAGAGGGAGACACTCACAGTCAGAGAGTGAATGAGAGAGAAACACAGACAGACCAGGAGAGGAAGGGAGACAGGGAGCCAGACTGGGTGAGAGACTTCGGATCACATCATAACTTATTGCCAGACACCCCCCCCCCCTCCATCTCCAAGTGTCCTGTGATCGTCCGGGGGCCTGGAGCTTAATAAAAACTCCAGTATTTTTAGCTTTAATCTGAGGGGAAATGCCACCTCGGGGTCCCGGGGGTCACACACACACACAGAGCCCCTCTCCCAACCCACACACACAGTGCAGGCTCCAGTCTTCAGAGTGACCCAGGAAGCCGTGTGTCTGACCCCAGCCCCTGCAGGAGGCTCCAGTCAGCTCCAGTCAGGTCAGCACCTCTCTGGCCTCCAAGTGTGGAGCCGTGGGGGCTTGTGTGTGTGTGTGTTCCTGTGTGCGTCTGTGTGTGTCTGTGTGTGTGTGTGTGTGTGTTTTCCTGTGTGCGTCTGTGTGTGTCTGTGTGTGTGTGTGTTCCTGTGTGTGTCTGTGTGTGTGTGTGTTTCTGTGTGTGTCTGTGTGTGTGTGTGTGTGTGTGTGTTCCTGTGTGCGTCTGTGTGTGTCTGTGTGTGTGTTCCTGTGTGCGTGTGTCTATGTGTGTGTGTGTGTGTGTGTGCATGTATGTGTGTCTGTGTGTGCCTGTGGGTGCGTGGGCGGTCAAAGTCTTGTAGACATTGATCACGTGGTTTTTTTTAACTTTCCTATCGTCTTGGTCCACATCTTAATGTTTTCACAAATTAGACCCAAAGACTGATTTTCCAGTAACCTTGGTTTAAGAGGCTCTCTCTTTCTCTCTCTCTCTCTCTCTTCCTCTCTCTCTCTCCTTCTCTCTCTCTTTCACGCTCTCTTACACACCCATGGCCGCGCACACACACACACAAACATCCAAACACACAGACACACAAATGCACAAACCAGCCTTCCCTGATCCAATACAATATTAACAGAGTCAACTGACGGAGTAGCTAATCTTTAATCCAGATATTGAAAATGAGAGAGAGAGAGTTATTTTAAGGTTGAAGGCAACCTCTCTCCACCACCTCCTCCTTCTGCTCCTTCTTCTTCTTCTGTCTGTCTGAACAGATCTAAGAGCCCCTCTCCCTAATTCCCTGGTTTGGAAAATGTTAGTGGTTCTCTTCAACTTCCTGTAATTATCCTATTATTCATATCCCACTGGTAAAAACAACCAGGGCAGATGGCGCCCACTCCACACAAACACACACACTCCACACACAGACACACACACACACACACACACAGAGACACATATACACTCACCCAGCCACACGAGACAAGACACACACCACACACACAGAAACACACACACACAACAATTTGTTCAATCGAATCCTTCTCAAATGTTCTCCGTTCTCTTGTTCTGTCAGGGACTTGACACAGAACATTGATCTGGGGTCTGGGATCTTGACTGGGTTGAAGCAGAACATTGGAAGACAGCTTATCTGAGTGTTCCCTCCTGCTCCAGCCTCCTCCCGGCTTCCTCTTCAGCCCCAGACTCTCTCCCATCCTGCTGCAGCGGCCCGAGCAGGCTTTCACTGAGGGGGGGGGGGGCTTCTGGCTGTTTTTGCCCTCTTGCTCTCTTTCTCTGTTCTGTTTGTCTTTCTCTCACTTTTCTCTTTCCTCCCTCTCTTTTGTTTTCGGCCACGCTCTTTTGATTGCCCTCCCTCCCTCCCTCCCTCCCTCCCTCCCTCCCTCCCTCCCTCCCTCCCTCCCTCCCTCCCTCCCTCCCTCTCTCTCTCTCTCTCTCTCTCTCTCTCTCTCTCTCTCTCTATGTCTCTCTCTCTCTTTATTGCTCCCACTCTCTTTCGCTCGCCTGCTCTCCCTTTCCAACTCTCTCTTGCTCCCTATCTCTCTCTCTCTCCCTCCGTGTCTCTCTCTGTCTCTCACTCCCTCCCTCACTCTATTGAGTTATCCCAGACATTATCACCAGGCCTGTCTCTGCTCCTCACAGACGGACTCTCTGCTGGACCACATCTAGCCTCATCCCCCCCCCCCCTTCACCCCCCCCCCCCCCCCCCCTCACCCCCACCCCGCCCTTCCTCCTCCCCTCCCCTCACAGTCTGTCTGTACAGGCCCACACTGCCCACCAACACTGATCACAAGCTAATTGGATTGGTGTAACTCGCTTTTCAGCCCCTCAATCTAATTTGCCTGGAGCCAGCCTGGCAGAAAGGATTGTCAATATGATCGTCCCATCAAGCTTATTGGAGAGAGGACCAGGAGTACTGTCTGACTGTGCTGGAATCTCCCACCCGGACGCTGAAACGATATATTTATTGGCTGCGAACAAATATGCTTTTCCCCCTGAACAGGAAGAGCTGGACTGTTTGTCCGACGCAATGTCTGCATCTCCCATCTTGTTGCGTGCGACTTGATTGAGTTTGCAAAGTGGCATTTTCGAGTTTCGAGTGCGAGAGTACGCGTTCATTTGCAGCTTGTGTGTGTGTGTGTCATCTGCCTCGTGTTTCAGCACTGTAAACACAGACAGTCGCCTGGTCTGTGTTTTATGAGAACACAGTGATGCTCGCTTGCTCTCAGACAGACAGACAGACAGACAGACAGACAGACAGACAGACAGACAGGGCGACTCAGGGCGAGTTGCCAGGAGTCCTTGCTCTCAACCCATCCTTAAACACACACAGTCAGACGACAGAGGTCTAACCCTGACCCTACTACCAAGCCCCGCTGGAGCAGGTGGAGAGGTATCAGACTTAACTTGACCTTTGTGTTACATTTGAAAGAGAGAGAGAGAAGTATAGAGAGATAGAGAGATAGAGAGATAGGGAGGGAGGGAGGGAGGGAGGGAGGGAGGGAGGGAGGGAGGGAGGGAGGGAGGGAGGGAGGGAGGGAGGGAGGGAGGGAGGGAGGGAGGGAGGGAGGGAGGGAGATAGATAGATAGGGAGGGAGGGAGGGAGGGAGGGAGGGAGGGAGGGAGGGAGGGAGGGAGGGAGGGAGGGAGGGAGGGAGGGAGGGGGAGAGAAGTAGAGAAAAAGAGAGAGCAGAGAGAGAGAGGTAGAGAGAAGGAAAGAGAGAGATAGAGCGAGATAAAGCACTTCAGTGGTTTAAGCCAAATAAGCCTCTGACAAGATAAACAATATGAAACATCTCCAGTCTGTCGGTCGGTCCTCGCACGCTGCACAGCCAAACCCAATGAAGTCAACCCATGTTTCAACCAATCCCAGCCTGCCAGTTTGTAAGCACTCACGAAGCCTATTAAACTCTCCTTGACGCCCATGAACGTCGTTAAATCGCCTGTGAGCGAGTGAGAAAAGCAAGTCTTTCCTCTTTTCCCTTTCGCTGTGTTTACTCTGGGTGCTGACATAAACGCGTCTTTGCAAACGGAGCGAGATCCTCACAACGCACAGTCAGAGAGGGCTCAGGGGGTGACTCCCAATCTCAGCTTGTCATCGGCGAGCGTTTTTCTTTCCCAAAGCAAACATGGCGTCTCACAATGGGAGGGGACAAAGAGAAGGTGATCCAGGGGGGTTCCCGGATAATGAAGGCTCTCTCACCGCCAACTCCTCTATTGTGACGAGCCTCATAATGGCGCCTTGTGATGTGCACCCCTGCACGCAGCCAAAGTGGCTGCTATTGTGCTGTCGGGGCCGTAGACGACACCCGAAAAAAAGTGATGATGATATGATTTTTCCCTCTGGATTTCACCAGCTCTTCTCACTGTTTCTCACAGGGCCTGGAATTGGACCCGGGCAGACGTGTTGACAGCCGTGGTCTTCACGAGGGGTGTGTGAGGATCTCCCAGTGGAGTCCTCCTAAAGTCTCGTCCCAATCGGGGTGAGGTCACCTTCACGGTGACACGCGGCTGAAACCTTGCCGTTTCACCGAAACAACGTCGGCTGAATGTGGCTGATTGCGTTGCTGTGTCTGTCTGCGGAGATCCCCCCCAAAGAACATTGCAGACCGCAGCCCTTCCACGGCATCGCTGGGAATAGTCGTCGACACGCACTGGAAAGTGACATCATCCGATGGGGCATCTGCGCAGCTGACAGGAATCAGACCGGACTCGGACTCGGAGATACCGTCACCAACGTCCTCGAACTGACTCACCCACGCGAGGTGTCTGAACCACGGTCATTTGTCACCCCGTTCGCCCCTAGTCAACAAGACGTCTCTACTGTTGACACAATACCCAGTAGATGGGTGAGATGTCCCGATAGGACAGTCTGGCTGCCGTCTCCGCTTCCTGGCATCACAGCAAGATAACAAACAGCACAGGGAGAGACTCCCCTATGGACAGAGCAGAGACTCCATCATGCACAGATCGCAGATAGTAGCAAGCCCTGTTCATTTCGCGGAGGCCTTTCCGTGCAAAGTAAGAGGAGATTCGCCTTTTTGGAAAGAATAAATAACTTGGATTTGGAAAAAATTGTTTCCCACATAAATGTACCATACCGTTCGTCAATGTAACACGTACCACAGGGGCCTGTTAGGATTCGGACATCGACAACCGTGACAGCAATGTGGATAAACGTAACAAAGACGATTGAGTCCCCTTTCAGCTGGGCTGGACATCTCAGGTGACACTGACAGCCAACCGACAGCGCGTTTGGTAAACAGGGTTTTGACGTCGCGCGTCGTTCAGCGGCGTCCCAACCGCCGCCTTGCTATCTCTGTGACGGACAGACGGACGGGGAGGGCGGGAGGGAGGGGGGGGGGGGCGGGAGGGTGGGAGGGAGGGAGGGAGGGAGGGCGGGAGGGGGGGGTCACAGATACGGCATAGCGAGCTTTGTTTACCCAACGCGGCCGAGTGGCGGGTGAACGATGGCTGGGCTCCGGGGTTTCGCGTCAACATGGAAAGCGAGAGCGCCAGTGTATTGATTAAATCCGCTGGGAGAGATAAGCTGTCGCCACTCATGAACTCCTCTCATGGGCGACACATGGGCCCGACCGAGCCCTGTGTGTGTGTGTGTGTGTGTGTGTGTGTGTGTGCATGTGTGTGTATGTAGCGTATACGTGGATGTGTCTGAAGGAGTGTGTGTTTGTGTGTGTCTGTGTGTGTGTGTGTGGGGGGGGGGGGGCTCAACATAGGGCCATAACTTTCCATAATGAAATGTGCTGAAAGGTGATCTCAGGTTATGTGAGGTTTGCTTTGTTTCGGTGTTTGTGTGTGTGTGTGTGTGTCACGCTTTCCAAAAAGGCACACAAGCACACACAGAGCCAGAACGGCGGAACCTTCCAGAAAGAGACACAGAGCGTGGTGTCCAGACTTCACGGCCATCTGTTTCTGAGAGAGAGACTGACAATCGAGTTTCTGAGAGACTTCACGTATGGATTTCTGGGCTGCCCCCTCCTCTCCCTCCTCCCTCCCCCCTCCCTTCTCCCCGTTCCCTCCCTGCCCCCCCCCCCTCCTCCTCCCCCTGGCCAAATCAATTCCATGCAGGGTCTGTATTGACTCAGGTAAAGGGGGCTTGATCCAACAGTCAATGTCTGTGTCTGCGTCTGCATTGTAGGGGCCAGAGAGGAGCGGGGGGGGGGGGGGGCGGGGGGGTTGGAATCAAACAAGGGGGCAGAGATCACTAATGTAAGCCTGGTACTGGGTTTCTGGCAGGGAGGGAGGGAGGGAGGGAGGGAGGGAGGGAGGGAGGGAGGGAGGGAGGGAGGGAGGGAGGGAGGGAGGGAGGGAGGGAGGGAGGGAGGGAGGGAGGGAGGGAGGGAGGGAGGGGCTGGGCCAACCGAACAGGCATGACTGGGAAATTGGAAATGAGGAGTTGGGAATGGGGAGCAGGTTAAGGGGGAGGGAGGGGGTTGATCATTGATTATGTGGCTGTGTGGAGCCACTGGGCTGGCTCCAATGGTAGAGGGGTGGGGGGTCGAAGGGTTCTGGGAGAGGGAGACAGGCTGCAGAGTCTTGGGTGGTTGGTGGTGGCGGTGACGGTGGTGTCTGGAGTCTACCTCCCCCTCACACACACACACACACACACTCTCTCTCTCTGAGGTTCCTCTGTCACCCAAAGACCGTACACCAACACTTCAACCAGACACCTATTTTACCTTCAGACCCATATTCAGTCTGGCCCAGTAGCATCTCAATCCTCAGCCCCAACCCAGCACCATCCCTAACCTCAGCCCCAGCCTCAGCCCCAGCCTCAGCCCCAGCCTCAGCCCTAACCTCAGCCCCAGCCTCAGCCCCAGCCTCAGCCCCAGCCTCAGCCCCAGGGTCCCCAGACCCAGGGATGGTGCCAGCTCCCCAGCTATGATCAATAGTTGCCGGTCTCAGCTCCTCCTCTCAGCCCAGGAACAGCCTGCCTGCCCACCAGACCTGGAGCCTCATTAAAAATACATCACATCCAAATCACATTGATCTATTTTACCCTTTTCATTTACTTTCATTGAATCTCTCTTCCTTTCTCTCCCTTTCTCTGTCTCTTGGTGGGTCTCCTATTGTGCTGAGTCATGAGGAAGACTCTCTTCAGCCGGTTTTCCTGTGGAACTCAACGCTCATTCTGAACTAGTAAGCAACAAACTGTGTATAAAAGTTGCCGGGGAGATGGTAATAGAGTTACAGAGAGATATTGATGTCTTTCAATACTTTTTAGTATGTGTGTGTGTGTGTGTGTGTGTATTGTCTTCATCTGATTTGGGCTGCAGCATTCCAGCAGGCCAAGATAACAATGAACACCTCAAGCTGCCTCGTCTGAACTACAAGTCTCAACACGCTCTCTCTCTCTCTCTCTCTCTCTCTCTCTCTCTCTCGCTATCTCGCTCTCTCTCTCTGTTTCTCTCTCTCTGTTTCTCTCTGTTTCTCTCTCTCTCTCTCTCTCTCTCTCTCTCTCTCTCTCTCTCTCTCTCTCCCTCTCCCACTCTCCCACTCTCCCTCTCTCTCTCCTTTTTAGCGCTGTGCAATACACTTGCTCGCACAAGCACGTTCACCTTTTCTCTGACACATACTTGTACACTCTTCATGGTGCTTCTCCACGTCACATCCTAACGTGTGGACCTGCTCGAGATCACATCACCCAGGGAGCAGTCGACGACCCCTGAGGCAGGTGTGGATGATGATGCCTGCTGGGGGGGAAAAAAAGGCCAAACATATTAGCCTGAAAAGGTGCATGTCCGTTCCCTCATTCCGTGTGTGTGTGTGTGAATATCAGAGAAATGTTGTCTGTCCACCCAGAATGCACCAGGCCTCTTGGCGTGTTCCCGTCCCAGACCTGCCAACCCAGGCCTGAGAACCCACATGAATCCGACAAGTGGGGATTCTAAGAAGGACACATCTTCGACGTAACAAAATCACAGGGAGACATGTTTTTCACACAGTCAACATGCTGGTTCCCCTCTCCAGAGTCCCACCACGGTAGCGTGTATGGAAATGCTCTAAAGAGCAGTTCTTTGGCTAACCTTCAGCTGTATCTGCAAAGCATGCACACTCATCAGAATACTTTGACATGGCGAATGCCAGTTGCCAAATGAATCAAATCTTAACGGCCTCTGCTCTTAATCTGCTCCTTGAGAGAGAGAGAGAGAGAGAGAGAGAGAGAGAGAGAGAGAGAGAGAGAGAGAGAGGGAGGGAGGGAGGGAGGGAGGGAGGGAGGGAGGGAGGGAGGGAGGGAGGGGAGAAAGAGAGAGACAGAGAGAGAGAGAGAGAGAGAGAGAGAGAGAGAGAGAGAGAGAGAGAGAGAGAGAGAGAGAGAGAGAGAGAGAGAGTGAGTGAGGGTTTTTTTTTGGTCTAGGTCACACAGAACTGCTTTTCAGCTAGTATTGCAGACTGGAGACTATCCAACGTCAAGAAACTTGATGCCGATCTTTCTTCTTACAGGATCTGTTTGCAAACGCTTCCAGGAGTCAGGAGAGGAGGAGGAAGTGTAGGCAGAGAACTCCACTACCCATCACCCACGCGTACGTACAAGGGCACTGACTTGCACCGACAAACGCCACCAGCCAGGCCTGTGTAGATACCACCAGGTGGACCTCTTCCCCACTCTGGACGTTTCTGGGGACCCCCCCTCACCCCTCTACCCCATCCACACCCCCCCCCCCCCCTCTGGTTTACTGTAAGGGCAGAGGGAGGAGGGTTTGGGGGGGCGGGCGGGCGGGTCAAAGGGGGTTGAGAGAAGAGGGGAGGCGGGGGGCCACCGGGGTTCGCGTTTCCATGGAGACGGTAATGAGCGAATGAGGTCGAGGTGCAGTGCAAAGCCGGGGCTGCGATGTGTTCTGTGCCTCCCTTTGTCCCCGCAACAGTCGGAATTAAGGGACCCAGGAACAACAGGATTGACTAAACATGACCTAATGAGGGTCCATCTCGGGCCAGGCCTCTGAGGGAGGGGAGAAGGGAGGGAATGGGGGGGGGGGGGGGAAGGGGAGGAGGGAAGGGAAGGGGAAAGGGTGAGAGTGGGGGTGAGGACAGGGAATGAGGGAAGGGAAGGAGGGAGGGAGGGAGGGAGGGAGGGAGGGAGGGAGGGAGGGAGGGAGGGAGGGAGGGAGGGAGGGAGGGAGGGAGGGAGGGAGGGAGGGAGGGAGGGAGGAAGGGGGGGTCTAAGCTGAACAGAAGGGGCTGAGGGGTGGGAGGCAGTTCTGAGTTTGTGGCCCACAAACTGACGCGTCCAGCACTCACTCGTGCTGTTGTCCAGTCTATGAGATTGGTGGACCCCCTGTTCGACTGCCTCCATAGTCATCCATGTTTATCAACTTTATCATCAATTTTGTTGTATTTTTTGTATTTACCTCTCCTCCTCTCCTCCTGTCCTCCTCCTCTCCTGCTCTCTCCTCTCCTCTCCACTCCTTCCCTCATCCCTCAGTAGCCTAAGCTGAAGTGACGGTACTTCTCATTAAATGAGAAACACCGGTCACATGTGAAATTGACCCCGCAAGTGTTCTGGCTCTCTCACCCTTCCTGGCTGTCCAAACCCCCCCACCCCCCCCCCCACCCCCACAGTGAGTGACCGTAGCCCTAGAGGTGTCAGGTATGTCAGTGGGGAGGGAGGATGTGGGCGGGGGGGGGGGGGGGGGAGGGGAGAGGGAGGGTTGAGGGAGGGGGTAGGGTGCTCAGGAGGAGCTGTATTGTCTTTGGGCAGTGTGCGATGGCGGTGTGGGGCGACGCGGGGTTTGCAGCTACTTCGGAAGCGACTTGACCTTTTCCCCGTCTCCCCCTCCGCCTGGCCTCGGTGTCCTTACTCTGACCGCAGAGGGAAAGCGCCTGGGGCCATTGTGTTCTTTGCTGTCCAGACTGTCGCTGCCCTTTGCAACTGACTCATAAAGACAATTCGAAGGCACTCGCCGGCCCATATCCGCTTGTCTGTTTATCTGTCTGACTGTCTGGCAGCCTGGTCCGTCCGTCTGTCTGTGTGTCTGTCCGCTTGTCTGCCCATCTGCCTGTCGGGCTGCATGGTTGCCCGTCTTTGTACAAGGGTGAAAGGACAAGGCACAGCTGCTCATTGTTGCACTTGGCTGCCCCTGACAACCTCATGGGATGTTTGAGTTCCTCGCTATGCCTCCTGCCACACTTTCTGGGATTTGATTTGTGCCCGTGCCCCCCCCCCCCCCCCTCTCCACACGAAACACACACAGACATGCAAAGGTGCACACACACACACACACACACACAAATGTAAACACCCATGTGCAAACACATCGTTTAGAATGAATTTCAGTGCCCCAAAGGTATACAGATACTTACCAAACAGCCTCGTTTAGTACAGAAAGCAATTCATTCATTGCTGTACTTCAATTATATTTGTACAATCAAAGAACATAGCAAATACGTAAATAATCCATACACATCCCTGAATAAATGTTTGGTTCTCAGACTATCTGTAGTTTATAACTTGTTAGATTATATATTTTTAAATTCTAAGGTAACCAAATCACCACACGTTGTGTGTGTGTGACTGTGGGTTTGAAGGAGACAGTTCTGAATGACTCAGAGAGACCATTCCAAAACAACAACCCTTTATTGATGTCTGTAGCTTGGTCAGACTAGCCCCTGTATCTGGATACGTTGCAGGTGCTGATTTGTGCCACTGTGTCTCCACTGAAAGCGAAATAAAACATGGGACACCATCTTTGCTTTTCACGTGGACGTTCGACGAGTTTCTCAGCCAGCAGACCAAACAGCCTGAGGTTAAATACCATACATTTCTTTCTACAAAAGAACAATGGCTTCATGGGACTAATTGAGATCCAATCTACCATGAGAGACGTCGGTTTGAAGATGGAACTCTAGAAGCTTCTATTTATCTCTCGTATGTCACCAGCGTGGCCAGGCTAACTTCTGTAGGCATTCCATCCCTCCGCATCTCTGAGAGACAGGGGGCCCGCCTCTATCCTCTTTCCATCTCTTCCTCCTTTCTTCTCCCTCCCTCCCCCCCTCCTCTCTGGGGGCTCCTGTCCTGATCAGAGTCTTGTCTCTCCGCAGCCACAGGCTTATCTCAGGGCGATATCTACCTCTCGGTCTTCCTGCAGACAAGACGGTCACACAGGCCTGCCGTTCATGAGAAGGGTCCCATTTCTGGGGTGGAACCCCCCCCCCAAAAAAGGGGAACCCAAATCTGGCAGCGAATACGAAAGCAGCACGTCCGTGCATTCTTGGCGATGTGCGAGGGAAAGGGTCCGATGCGTGTGAAATGAAGCAAAATAAACATGGCAGCTCGCAGAGGGGCGGAGAGAGAGGTTTCGCGCGGAGAAGAAAAGAGAGGTGACGGGAAATAGAGCGGGCGAGCGAAAGGGACAGAGAAGGAGAGGGAGGAAGAAAGAGAGTGAGAGAGAGAGAGAGAGAGAGAGAGAGAGAGAGAGAGAGAGAGAGAGAGAGAGAGAGAGAGAGAGAGAGCGAGGGGGGGGGGGGGGATCAGTCAAGGCTGAAGACGTCATGCAGGCCCTGTTCAGGGGACACGTTCCCCCACCCTCATTAGATGGTTGACCAATGAGCAGTCAGGCACGGCAAATGGGGCCCTCCAACCGACCAGCATTTCATCTCCAGTGACAGCCGACACACACACCAAACACCGCACTGTTCAATCAGACCTACTCAGAGAAAGTAACAAACCCTGTCCAAAAAAAACAGCGGAGGAAGAGACAAAACGGGGGGGGGGACAGGAGCGGGTGAAGGCGGGGGAGGAGGGGGGGGGGGGGGGGGGGAGGTCAGTGAGGGGAAGGGGAAAGGCTTCGATGCGCGTTTCTCTTCATCTCCCCACGCAACAACGTCGGACATGCATGCCACTGGCCGCTTGCTAATTATGGCACAGATCTGCGGTGGGACGTTGTTGTGTCACCCGGTCCCGGGAACAATCAGACGATTGTTGGGTTAGAAGATTGGGCAGACAGGGACGTCCGCTTTCCCCCCAATTATCCCCATTCACTGACTCTGCGTCACGCTGCTTCCCTCGGCCCGGCCAACGGAGGAGAAAAAAGACGCAGAGGACGGATAAAACACGGTCGGAAAAAAGGAAGAAAAAGAAAGTGCGACGGAGGGATGGAGTGAGAGACGAGGAGGTGGAGAGAAGGAGAGAGAGACAGCCAGGGGAGGCAAGGAGGGGGCGGCGGGGGGGGGGTCAGAAATGAAAAGTAGGCCGTATCAAAAGGTATTTTGGAGACAGTGGGCGGGAGACACTTCAAGGGAGCCGCGCCAGGGAGTTTTACGTAAAACGGCGGCCATGTTGAGTTGAGCCTAATGAGCTCAGCCACCACCTTCCCCCCCAGTCAGAGGTGAAGAGGGGGAGGAGGGGGAGCGGGGGGGGGGAGAAAGGGACGATTATGAATTGAGTTAATGAGCCTGGGGATGGGAGGAGAGGGGAGGGGGGGAGGAGCTCTGTGAGATTCCGTCGCCCCCCTTCCGCTGTTCCTCTCTGCTCTCTCTCCTCTCTCCTCTCCTCGTCCTTCTCCTCTCCTGTCTCCCCCTCCGCTCTCTCCGCTCCCTCTTTTCCCTCTCCCCTCCCATCTCCCCCCCCCTCCTCTCCACTCTCCCATTGCTCCGATCCCCTCTAAGCTCACCCTTCATCCTCTCTCCTCTATCCCTCCCTCCCTCCATCCCTCTCTCCCTGTCTCCCTCTCCCTCCCTCTCCCCTCGGCTTCCTTCGCAAGCCACTGAGCAATTCCCCGACAGATGTTTGGGAGCAGTGTTGAATCCACCCGATAGACGCCCATGGCGAAACCAGGCTGCCTGCGTCACGTCTCCCAATGTGCCGGAGCACGGACACACTTGACGATTCGCTTTCATCACGCACAACCAACCGCCATTGAGTCAACCCCAGTATCACGTGTTCCTTCTTGGGTCATCTGGATTTCGTCTCGCCGTTAAAGACGCGAAGGATTCCGAAGTCGATCTTCTCCAGCCGTCCATCCGTCCAGTCATCTCTCCATCCGTCCACCCCCTCCCCTATCCACGGTGTGGCAGAGGGGGGCAGGGGCGGACGATGGAGGGGGGAGAGAGGAGTGGGGAGGACTGGAGGGGTGAGGAGGGAGGAGGGTGAAGGCTGTGGTCGACACACCGACTTGAGTGTTCAAGCACGAGACACCTAAATGGAAAGAAGCAGGGAGAGAAAGAATGTGATGGAGAGCAAAAGAGAGAGAGAGAGAGAGAGAGAGAGAGAGAGAGAGAGAGAGAGAGAGAGAGAGAGGAGCAGACAGCAGGAGAGAGAGAGAGAGGGAGGGAGAGAGACAGAGAGAGACAAACGTCTCCAACCGACAATATTGGGTGCATTCATCATTCCTCTCTCTAATCTAATACTCTGCATTCGCTGTGGTTGATGTGAGGTCTAGGGGGGAACAAGGGGGGGGGGTTGGGGGGGGGGGGCTGGCGATTTGTCTTATCAGTACAATTCATCAAACGACCCGAAGCGATTCTCCGATTAGTTCTGCCACAGAGACCCGCATTCTCTTTCTCTCTGTCCGCCCAAAGGTCCACGCTGGCCCGACAGATAACAGCCCAGAGACGCAGCGTTGATCCCCAGCCTGTGTAGCAGACGAGGGCAGTTTCCCACAGCGAGCCCAGTCTCCTTCCCACAGACAGGAGGCCCCTGATAGGCCCTGAGAGGGCCTGAGAGGCCCTGATAGGCCCTGAGAGGCCCTGAGAGGCTCTGATAGGCCCTGCGCTCAGTATTAGCCACGGCCAGCTTATCAGCGGCCCAAAGAGACAGCCAGCGCTCCACAGAGCCCTCCTTCATCCCCAAAAACACTATTTTCACTCTCTCGTCCAGTCCAAATATGTGCATTATTCATCTCGAATATTGAGGGGAAAAGAGGGTGGGGTGGGGGTGGGGGAGGGAGGGGGTGAGGGAGGGAGGGAGGGAGGGAGGGAGGGAGGGAGGGAGGGAGGGAGGGAGGGAGGGAGGGAGGGAGGGAGGGAGGGAGGGAGGGAGGGAGGGAGGGAGGGAGGGAGGGAGGGAGGGAGGGAGGGAGGGAGGGAGGGAGGGAGGGGGTGACAAGAGGAGTTTTTGTGCGTCCAAACTATGTCTGGCGGGTCTCAGTTTGCATGAGAGTGCTGTTTTCTGTTTGCCACGGCACGTTGGGTGCAGAGCCAGGGAGATTCCCCGTGCATGCTGACCTGACTGCAGGCTTTCACATCCAGAGAGGGGGGGGTGGTTCAACCGTGTCTGGGCAAAGACGTGCCGGGCACCCCCTCACACACCACCCTCACCTGGCATACCTGACATGAGAGAGTGAGAGAGTGAGAGAGTGAGAGGGTGAGAGGGTAAGAGAGAGAGAGAGAGAGAGAGAGAGAGAGAGAGAGAGAGAGAGAGAGAGAGAGAGAGAGAGAGAGAGAGAGAGAGAGAGAGAGAGAATGAGTGTGAGAAAGTGGGATGATTGGAGAGTGAGAGAGTGGCTGAATGGGTGAGAGCGTGGGAGTGTGAAAGAGTGACAGGGTGAGCTGGTGAAAGGATGACAGAGTGAGAGGGTTATATAGTGAAATGGTGATATAGTGGGAGAGTGTGATAGTGAGATAGAGAGATAGAGAGTGAAAGGGTGAGATGGTGAGGGGGCGATAGAGTGAGAGAAGAGAAAGAGAGAGAGAGCAAAACAATACGCGACTGTCCCTTTCTGACATTTCACTAACGGCAGCAGCCTCAGCAGCACGAGGTGACCTTTAGTGACCGGCTCTGACACAGTCGCAGGGGTGGGGGGGGGGGGGTTAAACCCAGGAGGGGGAGGGGGAGGGGGCAACCGGGAGGACGGCGAAGGGAAGGACGGTGGGCGGCGATCACGGCGGCGATACGATCGTCTGGCGGACCAGACCGTCTCTCTAAGTCTGCATGACCCAGCCACGCTCGAGCGTGCGCGCGTGTGTGTCTTCCTCGGCTGTGTGCGACATCCTCGGCTAATCGTTCAGCGCGACCCAGACAACTGTGACCCCCCCCCCCCCCCCCCCTCCGGACAGACAGGTAGGCACCTCGCAAAGCAGAGACGGGGATGTCCAGCCCGGCTTCACGCCCCCCTGAGGACTCCTTAGCAGCCGTGTGTGAGGAACCCCCAGGAGCACTGCCCCCCCCCCCCCCCCCGTTTAGGGTCCAGGTGCGAACGAGAGGTGCGACGTGGGTCAAAGCCTCGGAGCCGCGTGTCTCTCGCTCACTCGGTTGTTTTCAAGCTCCATGCGTGAGCCTCGACAGGGAAGGAGAATTGGGGGGTTCACGCTTATTTTCGTGTTCGCCTTCCGTCGGTCACACACGCACGCGCACACATTAGATTCGTCAACGCCGTAGATGATTCGAATGTTACGATTTTCCAGCGTTTACAAAGAAAGGGATCTTTTTTTCTTCTCCCTCCCAATGCGACTTTCACCCGAGAGAGCTCACTGTGTTGCTCTGAGAAGTTGTGGGCCTTTGTTGTCTAGTGGCTGTTGTTAAGGGGGCGTCTTGGCCTCAAGCGAGTAGCGGTTGGAGCCCAGCGTGGCACAAGCGCAAACCTCAGCGATTTCAACGGGAAATACCAGAGCGCGATCAATTCTTCTTCTCGACCACTATATATTTCATTTAACTGGAGGAGAGCAGAGGAAGGAAAGGATTCTGTTGCCAAGACTGACAAATGAATTAACTGGTTTTGGTATTTTTACCTGTGCTGCCACAAAAAAACAAAAAAAAACACACCCAAAAAATGTGTTTCGGTCTAAATGAAAAGACTAAGTCATGGTAGCAACTTTATACTTCCTTAATTTGAATATTATAATTTCAGGGCAGTCCGCAACCTGGTCTTAATGCTGCTCATTTTCACCATCCTCCTACACAAGATTATTGACCTGGTCTCAGACTGTGTACCTCCTCCGAAGTGCACATCCACTCTATAATTCACTCCTGTTACTTTAATGAAAGAAAACGCCACTCTGGGGAGAAGGGGGAGAGAAAAAAAATGGTCGTAACTCTCTGTATAGATGTGATGTTGATACGCGCCGGACAGGGTTCCACAAAAAGGTTTTTGTGCGGCCTTAATTGTACCCAGTGGGTTGTGACGGCCAAGGGGGTGGGAGGCGATGGGGAGGGGGGGGGGGAGGTTGGGGTGCGGTGGGACGGCTTGTGTGGGGGGAGGGGAGGGGGAAGGAGGGCTAGAGGGGATTGGGGGGGGGGGGGGGGGGACACCTCCAACGCAGCTGTCATCACCTCATTGTCTCTCCAATTACCCATAATTACCCATGTCATCGTCAGCCCCTTTCAACTGTTAGAACAAAGACAAGTTTGGCCATTTCTTTTTTTATCAAAGTGAATATGTGCATTTTTGCCTCTAAGCACTCCTACCTGTACCGGTCTGCAGTGTGATATCTCACCAGGGACACGGTAGCATATTTTTCTCCAGCAGCCTACCAGTCACTTATAAGAAAGTAACCCTAGTCACAAACCCCTTCTTATAAACTCCTACCACAAGTGATATTGAGGTGTCTAGTCATTGGAGCTGTGTCTGGGATACTGCTGTTTAACCAGCTGGAATATGCCAGAGACGAGAGTTGAATCATTACTCAGCCCAGGCCTGTTCCCAGGGACTCCATCATCTGTTCTGACTGTCATTTGTCATGCAGAGGTAGTCAGGCCTTCCTTTACGGCGAGGCCTCCTCCACTTAATCATGGTTTACAGCTTTGCTCAACCTAAACACCAGATTGGCTTTCCTGGAACCTGTAGTATACGGTCACACATCACACACACTCACAGGAGATCGCAGAGAGACCAAAAGAGAGAGGGAGAGAGAGAGAGAGAGAGAGAGAGAGAGAGAGAGAGAGAAATGGGCATGAGTAGCTGCCCACACTTCAAACAAAAAACGCGAGACTCATTCAAGGAATCCTGAAAAGAACGTGACCAGGGGACAGACGTAACTCACGGCACACTGACCCACCTGGGAGTCGACAACACGGAAAGGCACACACTGAAGAGACGGGAGCAGGCGAGGGAGAGAGCGAACCAGAAATAGGGGTCCGACAGCTTGCTTAATGACCCTCGGCTTGCCTCGACTGGATCGGTTCCAGGCCCGAACCGACTCCTGGAGGAAGTGCTGAAAGGCGGCTCCGACCCGGAGCCAGGAGCTGTGGGACTGGAGCTGAACGCAGAGTCCTTGGCTCCCAGGCTGGGACTGAAGAGGCTTTATTATGATCTGTTTACGTTAGCGCGGAGCGATGGCGGACATTACCCACCCCGCCGCCCCCCCCCCCCCCATCCGACCCCTATCCTACGCGCATATCCCCCCCCCCCCGCTTGCGTGGGAACTGCCGAAAGCCCCAAAACCCACCCCTCCCAGCGTGTGTTCGGGTGCCAGTTTGCCCCGTCCTCCCCCCCCTCCCTCCACCCCCGCCAGCCCCACACCCTGTAACCCCGTCACCCCGGTCTGCGCTGTCCCCACCTGCAGCTATAACTTTGTCACGTCATAAAAAACACGCTCTAACACACGAAGGGCCGTTTCCACATCCACCTTGGCCGGAGCTAGCGTGCGAGCAAGGTTCTGAGGACCTTGTTCTCCCCTGTCGAACTTGATCGACCACGCAACATAAGGATGGCTTTGTGAGACCCGCTTGTAGTATTTCTGGGCTGATGGTAGCAATGATTTCACGTATGTTCGTATTATTTTCATGTGCAGAGACACAGAGTGGAAAATGTTTTCATGTCTGGTGTGTGTGTGTGTGTGTGTGGAAGGGGGGGGGGGGTTAGCTGAGGAGCTGCCCTTTAGTCCAGAGACCAGGAGAGAAGAGGGAGGATCACATCCACCGAGTCGTCACACTCAATCTGCCCAGAGTGAAAGCAGCCATCGTGTTGACCAGGCAGTCTGGTTGAAGGCCTCTCTCTCTCTCTCTCTCTCTCTCTCTCTCTCTCTCTCTCTCTCTCTCTCTCTCTCTCTCTCTCTCTCTCTCTCTCTCTCTCTCTCTCTCTCTCTCTCTCTCTCTCTCCCTCTCCGTCTCTCTCCCTCACTCTCTCTCACAAAGCACAGGGGTGGCCATTTGCTCGAGGTATACTGAGGAAACACACAGAGTTTGTGCACGCGTGCAGTAGGTGCATCATGCGAGCGTGCGTGTGGATTTGTGCATGTGTGCGAGCTCATCCGTTTTTATCATTCGGGATTTCCCCTTTAACCTCTAACCCTGATTGAAGATGGTCTGTCAGTGTACAACTACTGCCTTTCCCAGTTCCCTAGAGGCTTTCATAAACCAGTAGCAGTGGGCAGACACTTTAATTTGAAAAGCCCAGGCTCCTTTCACGTCTGTAATTAAGAGATTTATACCCCCACCACTACCTATCCCTTCGTTTTTATTTTCAAAATAATTTCTCCACCTCAATCTCCAGCAACATCCTTTAACCGTAAAAGCAGCTCAAATTAAGCGGCCCCGTTGGCAATCTGGTTCTTGTTTGAGACGTTAAAGATCGAAAAAGACTGAGGGAGAGAGAGAGAGAGAGGGAGAGAGAGAGAGAGAGAGAGAGAGAGAGAGAGAGAGAGCAGGCTGCAGCCACAGAGGGCATAACTGTTTCCATGTGCCCGTGTCTCTCTGCTGGTCTTTTTTTTTTTTCTCTCAACTTTTTTCCGGCTGCGTCCTGCTGATTCTTCCCGTCGCTAAACAGACTATAAAGCAAACTCATGTAAGGGGGAGTGACTTAACAAGGTGCAAGCACCCGACGCGGCCAATCACGAGCCCCGTCCCCGGGATCCCTTCCCTGTTCTCGTTCCTGACTGGCTGTTCCGGGGTCCACAGATGTTCCTCCTTTAATGATTTTTTGAAACCATTAAGTTAATAGTTGTTTATGGCTGTGAAATACAGGAATGTGGGGGGACTCGGGGAAAAGTCAGTTTTTTTTGGTCGGGGCTGGAATGGGAGAGGGTTGATGGATGGTGAGGGGGGGGGGGGGGGGGGTTGTAGCTTTAGCGGCGTTGGGGGGGTGTGGGTGATGAAGGAGAGGTGGGGCGGGGGGGGGGGGGGGCGGGGGAGAGGGACTGTGGAATGTGGGCAACTGCGGGTAGCGTGGTCATGGAGACAGTTGGCCTACGACAGGACTCGCATATGGAGACAGGATCACGACACACACTCCGTCATATCCACATTCGCAGACACACACACAGACCCACACACACACACACACAGACACACACAGAGTTAACTCCGTACACATGCTCGCATACACGCCATCCAGTGCCAGAATGTCTTGCCTCAATCTAAAAGGGTCCCACATTAATTACGGGAGACAGAAGCCTGGGATGTGATGACTGATGTGGTTTCTCGGGGCACACTGGGAAAGAACACAACACCACACGCGCACTCTGAAATCTCAGACGGCCCCCGTGGGCGTGCGAGCACGCGCGTGTGTCCCTCGCGATGCCCGGAGAGATCATCGATGGATGCGACCTCGGGGGGGAAAAAGACCTCGACGACATGACGTGGGCTCCGCATTTGTTCCCCCTTAGATGTTTTTCAAAAAGGGACCGAGCAGGTCTAACGGACAAGAGGTCTGCGGAGTGGCCGTTAGTATCCCATCAGCCCTGTGCTGGGCGGAGCCTCGGACATGTAAACATGAGTCAGCATGAAAACACACAGGTCCACCACTCCTAATCTCCACTTAGCCGGTTGCGGCCGCCTTTATTGGAGTCCAGCGGATGAACATCTTGATGTTGCTGGTCCCTTAAGTACCAGGGCCCCCTCTAGGGGCAGGTACACCCCCCCCCCCGAGGGGGTGGTCTGGCGGGGCTGAATGAGTCCCAGGTGTCCCCCGGGAGAGGGGCTCGGTGGAGGGGGGACAGTGGCGGTCGCTAACGACGCTAACTTAAACCTTCTGCTGAAGCCATAGAAAAAGCTGTCCCTTGTTAGGGGTTGAAAGTGAGGGATGCTTTTCCTACAGGGGCCGCAGTACTGCTCTGTGGAGCATGTCAGAGCCCGTGTGTGTGTGTGTGTGTGTGTGTGTGTGTGTGCATGTTGGGGGGGGATCTATACAGGTCTGTTTGCATGGCAACAAACTATGTTTGTAAAATACATTTCATGAATCAACTTCACATCGTCTTCAGCCTCTCTCATTCCCTCCCTCCCTCCCTCTCTCCCCCTCCCCTCCCTTCCCCCCCCCCTCCCCCACGCCAGGGAACAGATCCCGATTCGCCGAGGGGAAAGCGACAGAGCGTCCTTTTCCCCACAACAAATGTCTGTCTGCTGCCGTGGAAGGAGCGCCGAGGAACCGCACGCAGATGTGTGTGTCTGCTGATTGGCCTGTTTGCTTTCCAATCGTCAAGCCCCAGTCATGGAGGCCTCGAGAGCCACACCAAACCCTGGCTCCTCAGACCAGACACGCAGACAGCCCGGGCCCAGGAACGACGACCTAGCCAGGCCGCGAGTCGCCACCATCTCCGCCGTGGTCTGCAGCTGAGGGATGGACACTCACAGGCCACAAGCTAATGAGCCCCTTTCTCTCCAAACAATACAGCGCACAACGTCGAATCAAACGGCGTGGAGGGCTGGAATGAACCCATCTGCTCAACCTGTTTATGTAGCCCGGTCAATTTAATGGTAGATTTCGCCTGCTAGCTGAGTTGGGTACTCTTCCTAATCCCTCCTGTTAGACCTGTTTGGCGCTCCGGCGTCCATCAACAGGAAACGAGCCACGGCCTCCCGGTAATGTGAACCAGCACCGCAACAAAACAAAACAGCTTTTCTGCATTCACACTGACTGCAGTCACGCTGCGAGCAATGCTCACGCTGGACCAACAGTTGGGGTTGAGGTGAAGTCCTCAGCTGACGCTAGCGGCTAGGTGCTAACTGTCTAGAGAGGCGTGGGTGGGGGGGGGGGGGGGGTCGGGGGGGTCAGAGACACTGACAGACACGTGGTAGGGAGCGTGTGGGACGTGAGGGAGGAATACCAGGGAGTCAGAGCTCAGCTAACCAATCTAGGAATGGACGGGACATGAACATGACAGGATTGGAACGTGTGTGTGAGTTTGTGTGTGCGTGCGAAGACGAGAGCAGTAAAGACAGCCAGCTCAGTTCCAGGTAGTTCTACTTTAGGCATCATTTATCGGACTTGACAATGGGACGGTCCTACGCAACCTGCCATTCTACTTCGACGAACGAGGCAGGGTTACCACCCAGCTCCAATAAGTGGAACCAGAGCACAACAAGAGTGAACATCCCTAAGGCTCACAGGGGGAGGACAGTGTGTCTCCTTTGATATCTCCGTCCGTCCCATCTAAAAGGACAACACGTGTCTGTTCACAGGGCTTGTCTGCACATGGGAACAGTCACACACACACACACACACACGCACTTGTGGGAAGCAGACTGGCGATGCGGGCACAGATGCCAGTGTAAACACTCAGCCAGTGGAGGCAGGGCCCCAGATGACGGCGGCTCCAGCCAGCACAGCTGTGCTGTTCATTAGAGACAAGACGGAGAGGAGCTGTCACGTCCCCGGAGGCCCAGAGAGACCGTCGGGTGACACCTGCCAACGGTCTCACCCCCCCCCCCCCCCACCCCCCCCGCGCAACACACAGCACACCTTCCCCAACGCAACGCACCAGGCGTCTCCTCTGAATGCGGCACGGACGCCCACCCCGGATGCCCGATGAACGACGCACATGCGGAACCCGTCAAGCAAGCCGACCCAGAGGGCTCTTCACCGGCCCCCAGGTGAAGAGCCGGCAGGTGCGCTACACCTTTATAGAGGCCGCACAAACCAGCCTTCACCGCCACAGCGCACATACCCCCCCCCCCCCCCCCCCCCCGTCTCATCCCCATCCATATCCAGACAAGCCAGATTACAGGAGAACAGGAGAAGGCATCTCTCCCTTCCCCAAGATCCTGCCCCTCAAAGGTAACCATAAACTAATTGCGGGTTCGGGATCCCTGGGTATACAAAGAGGCAGCCTCCGACATGGAGCAGACATGAAACGTCCCCTTTAAAACAGGCTAAAAATAGAGACAGGCCTGCCTCGCATTGCCTTTCTTTTATGTCAGAGGTTTATGAGGACCAGACTGTCTCTGGTAGCCTCCCCTTTAAGGGGACGAGCCCCTATGAAGAGAGAGAGAGAGAGAGAGAGAGAGAGAGAGAGAGAGAGAGAGAGAGAGAGAGAGAGAGAGAGAGAGAGAGAGAGAGAGAGAGAGAGAGAGAGAGAGAGAGACATATGTGTCTGATTTACTAATACAACAAGGAAGCTGCTAATGGTATGTGCCGCTTATTTATTCAGTTTAATTACAGAGGACTAAGCCTTCCACTGAGTGGAAAAGGTCAACACGGTTGTTGTTTTCCTTGAAACTACAAAAGCTCAGAGACTGTGAGAGGTGATTTGTGTGTGTGTGTCTGGGGGAGGGGGGGGGGGGGTGCGTGTGTGTGTGTGTGTGTTAGGGGGATATGGGTGGGTTGGAATATATTGGATGGCTTTTCTACAGGAGCGCCACCGTCTACAACACCATCCTTGAGCGACTCTTGTCTGAATTCCCCATCTTATCACACACCACACACACACACACAAGCATCACCAGATTGAAACTTCTAGAAGTCACAATGGACTTGCTTGGGACAGACAGGAAGACAAGCACGCACAAACACACAAACACACACCCACAGTCTGACACACCGTGGCACATGGGCCAGGCCCCATGTCCTCCAGCTTGGGGCCGTCCTGGTCATGACATGACTGTCACGGCAGACGGTACAGCACAGCTTTGTCTGGGAGGAACAATACATGTGTGTTGGGCCCAGTGGTCTGCAGCATCCAGCCCACCAGGGGCATTTCCCATTGTCTGGAAACTTGGTTCAACCATCCCTTTAGTTATGGCTTCATTGTCTCATTCATTAGGCCCACTTCGCAGCTTTGTTCACGTACATGAACAGACAATGAAAGCCTTAAGTGAATGAATGCCCTTTATTTTGCGGCGGAATACTTTTATATGATCTATTTATACCAATTAGGCCTGCATGAGTTCAGTACTGACTGGGATTGTTGTTACTGTCTCCTCAGTCTGAGCGATTATGGGCCTCGTCGGGGTGTTTACTCCGTGAATGTTTGCCAATAAGAGGGATTAAGCAAATTAGAGGAAGTGAGTTCTGTCGCAGCCAAAGTTCAGGGCAGAGTCAAGTCAGGAGCATTGAGTCCCGGCTTGTCCAATCAAACAAATGTGGTTAAGCTATCTCTACTATGTGGAGCCCTTTGTGAAGAGCTTTGTTTGGTCAAATAACATTGACCAAACAATGCATCGCCAGGGCCTCCCGTTCTGCTCAGGGATGTTTGGCGTGACTACCGGAGTGAGGAGCGTTCACAAGCCTCTGGGTTCGGCAAGGAGCTGCAGACAGAGAACGAAGCAGGGAGGGTGGTCATCTGGTCTGGGTTTGGGTTTCGAAGTGTTTGTCGGGTCGTTGAACGCAGCTCAGGTCGTCATTGCGCGCGCCAGTGGGAAAGAGTCTGAAACGCTTAACTTTGATCCATTTCAAGCACGTGTTTGTAAGTACATGCACACCCTACGGAAGTATACACACACATACTGTAACAGTTGAAGCCAACTGGAGTGTCTTCAACAGTGTCTCACGGAGTCAGTGGCACCCCCACTCACCCCAGACAGCCCCCCCCACCACATCCACCCCTCCACTACCACCCACCCCAGCCAGTTCCCCCATCAACCCCCACTCATCCACTCCTACCCCAGCCAAACCCCCTTCCCCTAACCCTTGTGTGTGCTAGCCACCGCCTCTCACTTCCCTCAGTGTCCCAGGCTGTGGCAGTGTCGGCCCTAGCCACAGTGCCCCCCTCCGCCCCCCTTGCAGGTACACCGGGAAGAAAAGGCGTGCATGTCACGTGACCTGGGCGAGGGGGTTGACCCGGGCGCGAGGGGGTAATTTTCATACCTGTCCCCTTGGTAATGCTGTGTTGCTCTCAGAGGGCCCCAAATGAGACTGGGGATTAGAGTTACAGCCTCTACTGTAACCTGCAGGGAGAGGGGGAGAGGAGGGGGGGGGGGGGGGAAGACGGGGCGGGACAAAAAGAGAATGGAGAAAGACTAACAGATGGGAGATAAAGAAAGAGATGGATTTGAAATGTGTTTCGCCGAGTCATGGATTAGGTCTCGGGGTGTGTGTAGACTCCTCCGTGTTGTTGTGTGCGCGTGTGTCTGCGTGCATATCTGGCACATGTCTGTGTGTGTGTGTGTGTGTGTGGGTGAGACAGAGTCGTTGGAGCACTAGAAGGCAAGACCAGACGAATGGAGGCAGTAGGAAGCAGAAAAGGGGGGGGGGGAGAGGGGGGAGGGGGGGGGGTGGAGGGGTTGAAAATTGCAGGAGTGGGATTACGGAAGATTACTGAGCTGGGGCAGGGGTAGAGGCAGGATGTGGGAGAGGGCTTTCATCCGGCCCCTGGAAGACAAAGGAGCTGCCAGTGACGAAGCTGTGTCCTGCCTGGCCTCTGGGTACCCCCCCAGCCTCCCCAGCCCCCCAGCCCCCCAGCCCCCCCAGCCCCCTTGAGTCCTGCTCGATGGTGGATGGGGTGTTTGGGAGACTGGGGTGGGGATGGTTTGCTGAGGTGCAGGGAGGTGGTGTGTGTGTGTGTGTTGGGGGGGCTGCTCAGTGTGTAATGGTAGACTATCTCGCGTGTGTGTTTGCTGCCAGACGGTGTAATTATACCCCTGGACACAAGCGGAGGACTACCGTCTTACGGCAGTGCTGAGACCTGTGGTTTAGCCTAACAGACAGTTGTGGGACAACTGATGTTTACACGACAGGAACTGTGTGTGTGTGTGTGTGTTTGTGTGTGTGCGTGTGCATGTGTGTGTGTCTATGCGTGCCTGAATGTGTGTGTGTGTGTGACCACCCTATCAGTTAGGCCACATGATTCAGTCAGAGTGAGAGCCAGAGGGACATATCTCATGGCTGGCTAGCTACCATCATATGTCTCTGTCAAGAATGTGCATGCATGTGTGTCTGTGCGTGCGTGTGCGTGCGTGTGCGCGTGTGTGTGTGTGTGTGTGTGGGGGGGGGGGGTTGCGTGCGTGTGTTTTTGTGTCCATATGTGTGTGTGTGTACGCTCACATGTGCATGTGTGTCACGGGGCCATCTGGATTTCCTCATCCCAGACCTACCTCCCATTTCGCCGCCCATACAGTTCATTCATACAAACGCACACAAACAGACACACACTCAACCTTGCACACACATGTACATACCAAAAACATACTCCATCATCCTCCAGCTAAGCGCACAAACTCAGCAAAGAGAACCCAAACACCGTAAGCACTCTAGCAAGATGCAAGCCAAACATAGGCGCACTCCTCCACAACTTAGTAAGCCTATGTTATGGTATCATTTTCATGTGACACACATTTGTTTGAAGTGAATGAATTCTCTGACGACTGGAGTCGTCTGTGAAGGCCCCGCCACCCAGAAAAGTTCCAACCTTGTTTAGAAGGAAGTTTGACCGTGAATGAAGAACCCTGTATAGTGAAAGTGTTTTTTTTTTAAACAGCTGAACCCTATTTTCAACAGGAGCAGGGGAGCAATGGGGAGCCTCCTCCTCCCCTCCCTCTCCTCCTCCCCTTCCTCCTCCTTCTCCTCCGCTCTTGATTCCCCCCCTCCCCCCCCCCTCCCTCCCTCCCTCCCTCCCCCCTCCCTCCCCCCCTCCCTCCCTCCCTCCCTCCCTCCCTCCCTCCCTCCCTCCCTCCCTCCCTCCCTCCCTCCCTCCCTCCCCCCCCCCCCCTCCCTCCCCCCTCCCTCCCTCCCTCCCTCCCCCCCCTCCCTCCCTCCCTCCCTCCCCCCACCCCTCCCTCCCCCCACCCCTCCCTCCCCCCTCCCCCCCCCCCCCCTCCACGGTGTGCCGGCCTTCTGTCTCAGGAGATTAGGCCTGTCTCTTAAACATCCCTCCGCTAAGACCATAATCTCAGGCCAAAGAAATGGGAAGCGCGGCCTGCTCTGACACAGCACACCCCCGGCGCGAGGGGAGGGATGCGGAGAGGCCACTTGGCTTCCTCCTTGTCCCCCTCTCTCGTCCGTCCTCGTCTTCTCGCTCTCTCGTTCTCTGCGTCGTCCCCTCTGTGTCTCTGTGTCCGTCTGTCTCTCTCTCCTCTCGCCCCCGCTCAAGGCATGTCGCCTCCCTCTTCCTTTTCTCTCTCGCCCTCCGTCCATTGCCCTTTTTTTCCTCCCTGGTTCTCTCTATCTCTCGCTCTCTGTCTCTCTCTCTCTCTCTCTCTCTCTGTCTCTCTCTCTCTCTCTCTCTCTCTCTCTCTCTCTCCTTCTCTCTGTCTCTCTCTCTCTCTCTCTCTCTCTGTCTCTCTAACCTGGCAGTGTGCAGGTCTGTCAGCAGCAGCTGATTCCATGGCCGGCTGCATATTTGTGTCTGAATGAAGTTTTGTTGAGGGACCTCTTGACCTTCTGCAGTGGGCTTCGCCCCATCCCATCCTCCCAGTCCTCCATTGGAACGGAGACCAAGGCCCTCATGACTGTGTGTGTGTGTGTGTGTCCACATGCACCCCTTTTAAACTCCATAAACAAGAACAAAAAATGTCAAAGCTGTATAAAATGATAAGCACTTAAATGGAAATATGAGGCCTGTGGGCCTTCAGACAACACTGACCTTTATCGAGACGTCTCCTCACTAAGGAGTTTCCCTGCTTAGCGAGCGAGCAACTTGGCGAGTTTGTCCCCCCGTAGCGCTTGTCTAAACAGCGTGGGTGTGGCCCAGCTTGTATCCCGTAAGAGCCAGGAGTCTCTTTGTGTGTGTCACAGTCAAACAAGTCCAATGGCGGATTCTCAGCCACCATGACGCGGCTTTTGTGTATGCTCGAAACACGTTGAGCTCGGGGGCAAGCGCATGTTTCCGTGCGTGTCTATCTGCGCATGCGCGCGAGGGGCGCGCTCCCCCCTCCTCCTCTTGCACAACTCCAGCCTCCAGCGCAGCTCTCAGCAGCTCGGGCCGTACTCCCGGAAACATACGCCTCTCTCTCGGCTTGCCGTCCTTCCTTCTGGCCCCGCCTCCTCCGGTCGTAGCGCGACCGCGGGGCTTTTGGAGGCAGTCCCCCCGGTGACCAGGCAGGAGGGGACGGCGCTCCGACTGAGGAGTCCCTGGAGCCAGCCGGCGGGCGTGGAGCCAGAGGGAGGCTGGAGGAAGAATACCAGGGCTGTTGTGTCACCAGAGACAACTCTTGGAGTCAACAATGAGGGCGGTTGCCTCAGAGACAAACAGGCGTCGGGGCTTTCATTCGGCAGGGTGTCGTCGCGACACCTCAGCCCCGTTTTTTTTTGGTTTTGTTGCTCAAGTGTGTTTGAAAGCAGGGGATGGAAATGCGTTGGCAGGGATCGAACCGCCACAGAGTTGTGCGTGAGCAAAAGAAAGAGAGGGGCTTCGGAAGAATGTGCACGCATTCGCCTCGGCCCGCAAGTGTAGGAGTGAGAAAAACGCACATTTTTGAAGCTTGACAATCCACAGAGAGAGATGTGTGTGAGCGTGTGTCGAACAGTTCCAGGAGCCCCGACAACACCAGCTTTCCTCTCTCCTCGCCCAGACGTCTCCCTCTGACCCAGACCGAGCAAGCGCTCAGTGGGCCTGCTCCCCAGGGCTGGTCCTGAGAGGGAGGGATGTGTGAGAGAGCCTGCTCCCCAGTGCTGGTCCTGAGAGGGAGGGATGTGTGAGAGAGCCTGCTCCCCAGGGCTGGTCCTGAGAGGGAGGGATGTCGGAGAGAGCCTGCTCCCCAGGGCTGGTCCTGAGAGGGAGGGATGTGTGAGAGAGCCTGCTCCCCAGGGCTGGTCCTGAGAGGGAGGGATGTCGGAGAGAGCCTGCTCCCCAGGGCTGGTCCTGAGAGGGAGGGATGTGTGAGAGAGCCTGCTCCCCAGGGCTGGTCCTGAGAGGGAGGGATGTGTGAGAGAGCCTGCTCCCCAGGGCTGGTCCTGAGAGGGAGGGATGTGTGAGAGAGCCTGTTTATGTGGAGAAGCACATTATCTGGAAGTCATCCCTCAAAAGGTCCCTCGGTCCTGACCCCGAGGATCGGTTGATGAATTCTATTAGTCCACCACCGCCAAACCCCCCCGAAAGTGGCTTTCCTGGATTCTATCAAAGTCACTGTAAATCTGTTGGGGGGCAGGCGGGGGGGGGGGGGGGGGGGGGGGGGGTGAGGGGGTTGGTAGTCCATTCTTAGCAGTAAAAACCATGTCGAGAGAGGAACTGACTTCTAGAGTTTCATAAATGTTGTTTGCCCTCCCTCCGAAGCCTCTCCTCTTCAGTGTAGGGTTGTTGAGTCCTGGAACAATGTGCGCGCTTGTGTGTGCGTGTGTTATGGCTGTGAGTGCACATGGGTGTGAATGTGTGTGTGTGTGCTGTTCAGGCGTGCACTATGGTAGTGTGTGTGTGTGTGTGTGTGTGTTTGTCCCAGTATCCATCACCCTCCCTGGAAGCAGCAGCAGGCTGACGGAGTAGCAGGCCTCTAACCCTCAGTGATAAAGCTTTGCTGTCCAACCAACCAATCACGTGACCCCTGTGAGAGCTGGTTCCAATCAGTAGAAACCTGGAGGGTCTTTCTCTCTTGCTATCCCTCTCTCTCTCTCTCTCTCTGCCTCTCCCTCTCTCCCTCTTTCTCTCTCATTCTCTCCCTCTCCCTCTCTTTGCATCTCCCCCAAGTGGCCCGTAAAAATACCACCAAGCCCTTGCCTGGCCTATATTTACATCTCTTGCTCAGCCTGGTCACTGGGAGTGAGTGTGCAAACAGTGGTTTTACCTTACATCTACAACCGCCACTTGATCCCACGTGAAACAGAGTGTGTTCGTGTGTGTGTGTGCGTGTGTGTGTGCGTGTGTGTGTGTGTATGTGTGTGTGTGTGTGCTTGGGGGATAGAAGAACCAGCAAGGGAGCAGTGACATGGAGATATTGAATACTTGCCAAGTCCATTTCCCCTTCAAAAGATCCTGACATTGTGGGCTTGGCACACTACAACATTTCAAACCAAGTATGGAGAAATCCTTTTTCCAGAGGCTGAATTCTGCATGCCACAGAACGATCTGCTGTCTGTGTTAGGCTATTTCTGCTTTCGTTTCGTGGACAGAAAACTGTCCCTTCCTCCCTGCCTCCCCTTCACTCCATCCATCCCCCCATCCATCCATCCTTCAGCCTTCTTGGAAATGAGAGGCTTTTGATAGATGGACCGACTACTGTGTCTGTGGCAAGCCTAGACCCTCCTTGCACACACACACACAGCACTATGCCATACAGGAGAAGGTGGGGTTCTGAAGGCAAGTGTGTAATTGTATTGTTCTATCTCTTTCTCTCTCTCTGTCTCTCTCTCTCTCTCTCTCTCTCTCTCTCTCTCTCTCTCTCTCTCTCTCTCTCTCTCTCTCTCTCTCTCTCTCTCTCTCTCTCTCTCTCTCTCTCTCTCTCTCTCTCTCTCTCTCTCTCTCCTCCCTCCAGCTCTCTCTTCTTCAGTGGCACAGCAGGACTGTAATCTTGACTGCTCCTTGGGATCTCCTACTACCCTGCAATCTAGCCCAGCCATAATTAGGCCTGCACCAGGAGGAGTGGATTCTAAATCACCCAGGGCTGGTTTGGCTCTGTCCCTCCTCCTCTCCTTAACTAAAGTGCAGCAGAGGCCTCACTTAGGCGCCCCCCCCCCCCCCCCCCCCCCCCCGTTTGAAGGCTAAATTATAACTCTGCCGACGTTCTTGTGCTGGGTCGTCTTTTGATATTTCATCTCGCTCTATTTGCAGCTTCTTATAAAAAGAATGTTTGACAGGGAGGGAGGAAAAACTGAAAAGGCTGTCCACGTCTTGCTGCACGGCTCGGAGGGTCTGTGATTCTTACCTTCCCCGCTCGAAAGCCTTGGATTCAGGCCTGCAGGTCGCAGGAACAGGCCCGTGGAAAAACTTCCAGACGGCCAACATGGGTGACTTTGGCAAATGCCGGATTGTGTTCATGAGTTGATGGACCCAGTGCGGAGAGATACAGAGATACAGAGGGAAGGAATACATGGAAACAGAAAGCAAGGAAAGAAGGAAAGAAAGAGAGAAGAAAAGAAAAGAAACAGTGAGGGAGATAAAGAAAAGCGGAACCTCAGAATCAGAAAGGGAAATGGCGTGGGATGACATCGGCGAGAAAATCGAAAGAGTGGCATCCACACCGGGAGAAAGAGAGGAGGCCCGAAGGAGAGAGAGAGAGGCAGGTGTCCCAGCGGGCCCCCTCCCTCTTTCCCGTCCCTCGGTTCTTCCCACGTCGGTCCGGTCCGGTCTCCACGGCGCCGAGCATCCGTGGGTCCACTCTGACCCGTTGACCGGGGCGAGGGGGAGGAGACAGGACGACCGGGAGAGGTTGAGGGGGAGGAGGGACAGGGGGGATGAGGTGGGCACACACGGGGGGCCTGAAAAAAAAGGACAAGAAAGAGACACGATAGAAAACAAGGGGCAGAGGTGGGGGAGGGTGTGGGGGGGGGGGGGAGCGAGACATGAAACGAGAAGACGCGCGCCGTCTATCTGTTGTCAATCTCCGGAGAACACGCCACGCCATTTGAGTTTATTTGGGCGGAATGAACCCCCTCCTCGTCCCCTCTCCCCCCCCCCCCCTCCCAGCCCCCAGCCCCCCCCCCCCCCCCCCCCCCGCGGTGAGAGAGAAAGAGAAAACAAAGTTCAAACGCGACTAATATGATTACACAGAGAGATCAGAGGCAGATCCTATCTCCCTCCCCGCTTCCAAAACAGAGCGTCACGCCAGGCACCAGACCCTGTCCCTGCTCCTCCTCCCGCCATGATTCCACCCAGAGCCCGACGCCCCCTGTACCTGGAAGCCCAACGGCTGGGAACAAGCAAGTCAGTGAAACCAGATTGGATCAAAGAGGGGAGATGGTCTGGACCAGATACAGTCCACTCCTATGTAGACCACGCTAACATGACGTGAGACCGGGTAAAGGTGAGGACATACGAGGAAGGAGATGGGATGGGAATGAACTTAAGTTGACTCGATGCCAGTGTGCAGTGCCACTGGTGGGGGCCATGGAAAGGGGGCACTAGGGTAGAGAGTAGATAGAAGGGCTTTTTTTGGTATATGGATGCTAAACGAAACCTTTTTTGGACCCCATTTTTTTTACCCTTACTCCACACACAGGAGAATACATCTCTCTCTCTATTGCTCTCTCATTCTCTCTCTCTCTCTCTCTCTCTCTCTCTCTCTCTCTCTCTCTCTCTCTCTCTCTCTCTCTCTCTCTCTCTCTCTCTCTCTCTCTCTCTCTCTCTCTCTTTGACCCAGAGACACACGTACTCCACACACAGGAGAATACATTCTCTCTCTCTCTCTCTCTCTCTCTCTCTCTCTCTCTCTCTCTCTCTCTCTCTCTCTCTCTCTCTCTCTCTCTCTCTCTCTCTCTCTCTCTCTCTCTCTCTCTCTGTCTCTCTGTCTCTCTCTCTCAAGTACAAGTACATGCACACACCCACAGTGACCCCATTTAAGTTCACGCAAGGCCTCCGGTCCAGAGTTTGAGGTTTGAGGTACAGTACCTGGGCAGGCGGGGCTCTCGAGGAGCCGGCATGATCCTCCATGATCCGCCCGGATCTCCTATGATCTCCCAGGCTCTATCCGAGTCCTGGGGGGCTGAGTTCCACTGAGACTTTCTACCCCCTCTCACTCCCCCATGTGAATCAGACTCCATGTTGGCCCACGGGGGGGGGGGGGGGGGGCTGGAGAAATGGACACAGTAGTGATCAAGTAGGGACGATGACATGGAGGGAGAGAAGCGAGGAGGGACGTGAACGAGACGGAGGAGGAGGGGAGGAAAGACAAGAAAGCGGACGAGGGAAAGGATGGAGGGAGGGTCAACGGGGAAAGGGTGGAAGGAAGGGAGGAGGGGAAGGGGATGGATGGAGGAGGGCAGGGCTGCACCCTCTCCATGCCACATTGACCGTCATTCATAAGTGCGGAAGGCTGGAACTCACCGCGGCTGAGGCGGCGGGCCCGCTGAAAGTGGCCCTGCTTCTCGGTGCCGACGTCTGAGCTGTGTTTACGGCCTCGGGGAGAAGGTTTAACAGAGTACGCGACCTCGGGAGGGCGGCTGTTTGGAAACAATGTGGGCTTTATGGGAGAATCGCAACATAAGTCAGCTCTTGCAGCTTTGGAGGCAAAGTCAACATCTCCTGCTGCAGGTTTGTGTTACACCATGATCCATGTGCCCTGCGCTGGTTATGTACAGTATTAATAATGTGTGTGTGTGTGTGTGCTGTATGTGGTCATATGTATGGTATGTAGCTTCCCCACCTTGCTGAACATTCATCATTTAAAGGGACAGCCTACAACAGGCCACATAACATAATAATAAAACAAACCTAAATCAATGATTTAAAATAATGGATTCCAATGTAAGTAAATGTTCCAATGTTACTTGGTCTGGCAACAATAGTGCAGCAACGTATTAGGGTTGTGCTCACGTGACAGTGTTTGGTGGTGGATCCAGTTCGCAGAACACATAGAAACTGAAAGATATCATAGCTGAAGATCAACAATATTCTCCTTACGACCTCTCAACAAAAACCCCTTAAAACACACCTGGCCCCCTGCCTTCCCAGTCAGGTCAACGTGAAGCTCATTCATGAAACGGTGACCTAGATATCCCTGACGTGACCCGGCCTCTCCTATCAGCCCTCACCTGATCTAGCGGCGGGCCAATGAGAGGGCAGTGACAAGCAGGTCGGTCTCCATGGCGGCAGCACCTGGCCTTGTGTTCTATCTGGCCTGATAGAGGTCCACTGTCTGGACCTGAGGAGGCCTGTTGGTGACAGGGTGGCTGTGTGTGTGTGTGTGTGTGTGTGTGTGTGTGTAGGGGGCCGCAGACAGCAGCTGAGTGTTCAGCCGTTTCACCAGCTGTGTCCTGCAGACACTTATCATCTCCCATCTGTCTATGAGGGCCCCTGGAGGACAGGATGGAGGCCCCTCCGTGGCACGGCCCCCGCCCCCGACAGGAGGCTTGCCTGCTGGGGCAAGAGAGGGGGATGAGAGGGGGGTGGGGTGGCTGGAGGTGTGTTCGGGGACAGGCTGAGGGTTGGTGGGAGCAGCGGAGGAAGGTAGGATGGGAGGGAGCTGGGTGAGGAGATGAGAGGGTGGGAGGGTGAGGCCATGGAAGGGGTGACCGGGGGGGAGGCAGGGGAAGGGAGAATGAACCAGCAGAGGGGGTACAGAGGGGTGAGGCCGGAGGGGAGGGGGGAGAGGGGGAAGGGGGAGAGGGAGGGGAGGGTAGAGGGGGAGGAGGGAGAGGGGGGAGAGGGGGAGGAGGGGAGGGGGAGAGGGGGGTCTGGCTGTCTCTGGACACATGGAGCCAGTCTGCCATGCTAAGAGCCGGTGTCATGTCTGCCGTGCCTCTGCCCTGTCATTAGCTGTCCCTGCGCTCCCTAATTTCAGCCCTCTGACGGTGTACCTGTAATGACAACCAGCAAGCAGCAGCACTGGAGCCAGTGGAACTGGCCCCAGGGGGCAGTGTGACTCACACACACACACGCAGGCAAGCACACACACATGCAGACAAGAAAGGACATGTTGGTCACGACTGTTTACAGCCTTTGGAGATCCACACACACCCATCTCTCGATCAGTGTCTGGCCCAACATCATACCCTCCTCTCAGGGGACGACAGCCACCCCAGAGCCCCTGGCGGCTGCGTAGGTCAGGAGGGCGGAGGAGTCCTCCTGCCACTGGGGGGGGGGGGACAGAAGGGTGAATGAGGGGCTTGTGACGGGTCGGCAAGGGTGGGTCATGTTGTCAAAGGGTTAGGAAAGGGGCTGGAGGGAAGGTTGTGAGAGAGGGATGGAAATGCAGCGAAGGGTGAGCCGGGGGGGGGGGGGTGTGGAGAGAGGGCGGGGGGAGCAGAGGGTGGAGGGTGGGGGGGGGGGGGGGGTCTACAGCTCCGCTCCTGCTGCTCCGGCAGGCTGGCTCATTCAAAGCCCCGCACAGCCCTGCTCTTTAAAGTCAGGGGCCACGGCCAGAGCCCTCGCTGCACCGTGCAATTATCCAGCATGATGGGACACGGAGACGAGAGGAACATCTGGCGCTGGGACGGGGGCGGTGCCTCCCTCCACCTCCACCGCCTCCACCTCTCCCCTCCACCTCTCTTCTTCCCTCCTTTCCGTCCCCCGTCTAACCCTCCCTGCTCTTGGGAGAGAAGAGGCTTTGATCCTCAGCTGGGGCTGTCTGCCGTGCCCGGCCAGATCAATCAGCCGGCGGCTCGCTAAGTTCAGCTCCCTGTTAGCGCTAGCCGCGGCTTACTGCAACTTAGCGCGGCTCAGCTTCTGTAGCGTAGCACGCTAACAGTCCCCTCAGCTGGAAGGCCGGGGGCGTTTAGACGCCGTCGGTGTGTGACAGCGGGTCATGAGGGTTGGATGTTTACCTAATGGGACCCCACACCCCTTCCTTCTACTCCTCGATGTGCCCTCCCCCCTCTCCCTCCCCCCTGCCTGTTTTTTTACACAACTGTACCTCCATGTCTCTGAACGGAACTCTCTGACAAAGTCTCCCCTTCCAGTTCTGGGAAAATGGTTACAGTTTAACTATGAGAGCTGAACTATGTGGATGGAACATCCGTGTGTTCCCACAGAAACATCAATAGGAACAGTCTACCTCTGTCATTGTGTCAACACAACTTGGGTTTATGACTCCAATGAATTGCCTAATTTCTCCTTTCAAAGACATTCTCTCAAATCAGCACATGGTCTGGGTTGAACCCTGCCATAACATTTATGTAACTTTTATATGTGTTTACCCAAACGGCTTCCAGGGCTTCTGATAATGATTAGGACTGTGGAAACATCTCAGACAAGGTGTTGAAGCTGCTACAAATGCGTTGATGGGAACCATCTCTGATATCCATCTGGTGTTTGCTGAGGACCAAACCACCACCATGTCACGTTGATGACATGAGACATGGTAACTTCACATTCCTCACCAGGGGGCACACTGTCCAGTAACAATTATGGGATGTTTAAGAAGAAGGGAGAATGGAAAACGTGTGTCGGCTCGACAACAAGGGAGAACGTTCTAATTGGAAAAGTTCAGCGAAATAGGAGAGTGGCTCTTTGTGGCTTCTTTGAAACGGGGGATGAAAAGACTGCTTCTGGGTTTGCGGGAGACGCAGAGTCACTGTCCCATTGATGTTAGCTCATCTGTGACCTTTGACGGAAATGTTTTGTAAAATCTGTATTATTCCCTTGAGAAGTTAAGATCTGTGTTCTTGTCTTTGTTGTGTGTGAGTGAGAATGTATTTGATAGCTCAATGTACTGTCTTGGTTCTGTCTGGCCGTTCAGAGTTGGAAGCCATTACAAACAGATGTTCGGCTTATAGGTTTGGGGCACTTTTGCTCATGAGCAGGGTCCCTTTGTTAAAGAGAATTGAATTGAATTATATTATATTTTTTATTGGATTCACTGGAAGCTTTTCAAAGCCTCTCTCCAAAGGATGTTTCTATGGAGAGTAGGAACTGTTACGTCTTTGGAATATCAACTGACACAAGTGGTTATGAGGATTAGAAAAAGCGCCCTGGTTATTTTCTTTGCAATTTTCCCTGAGATATTTTGTGGCAAAGCAATTTTTTTTTCCAGTAGGATAGAAAGGATTTGTGATGAGACAGGTTTTGGAATAGACCAAGCAATATCCGTTGGGGACTAAAAATACTTTCAGTCAGTCAGTATTTTATTTTTATTTTTTATCCTGCTAAACACTTATGAACTGTAACCAAGTAGGAGGCTGAAGATGACTAGAAAACATGGCTAGAATAAGCCCTGTGTCCTTGCTCTCTCTCTCTCTCTCTCTCTCTCTCTCTCTCTCTCTCTCTCTCTCTCTCTCTCTCTCTCTCTCTCTCTCTCTCTCTCTCTCTCTCTCTCTCTCTCTCTCTCTCTCTCTCTCTCTCTCTCTCTCTCTCTCTCTCTCTCTCTCTCTCTCTCTCTGAGGTGTGTCTTCACCAAAAAGCCCGAAGCGGACCATACCTCTCCGTGTCTCTCCGCCTCAACCGCCAAGAGACGCCATCGACACAACCGGGTGACACCTCTCCACGACGATAAAAAAGATCCCAAATCGGCATTGGCATGCGTTGCTCCAGTAAGCCCCCCCCCCTCATCTCAGAGGAGGCGTGCCTCCGTGGCAATACAGAAAACCACTCAACCCCCATGTCGGCCATGTTGTTGTGATTCCAGTTCCCCTGGGTGACACGTGTGAATCATGTCAACGCGCTGTTTGAACGGGAGAGGTTAGCCTTAATTACACACCTGCGGCACGCGGACAACCCCGACAGCGGGCCTGCTTACGTCACGGGGGAGGAATGCGAGGAATGACAGAGGGCCCTGCTCACCTCTCCGCTGGGCCGACAGAAAGCTCTCACAGGGGGTTAAAGAGGCGGGAAACCGAGAGCGCCGTTCGACATTCCACCCGTGGCTTCCCCTCACCTTCTTCCACGGGGGCCGAGGAGCATCGCGGCAGAGGGGACGTCAACGGGCCCCAAACGCTGTCCCTGTCACGGGGATAAATCCCTCGGAGGAGGAAGTGCGTGGAGTTATCTGTCGCCTGACTTATTACTGTCCGCCTCGCGCCCTTCTCTGCTCAGCCCTCTGCGTTCCTCTTCAAGGTATGTCATGGAGCATACATGTAGTCAGTTGAATTTCCACTTCTCACTTCCCCCAGAACACCATTATCTTGACATTGGCCATATATACTTTGTGACAATAAATCACGAGATAGTAATGAACAGAACTGCATGAAGGAGGAGTTTATCTCCTACATGTTGCCGCCTGTGCAAACAAGGATTTGAATCCCCCGAAGCCTTTTGAGGAGCGTGTCATGTCCACTCCCGGGTCATGTTTCCGTGATCATTTCGTATTTTGTTGCCAAACGTTGTGTGCGCATGGGCATGTGTGGGCTTTCATACTGATATAAGGAGCTAATCTCGGAAGGCCTCCCTCTCTTCCACTCTTACTATCTCTATCTCTCTCTCTCTCTCTCTCTCTCTCTCTCTCTCTCTCTCTCTCTCTCTCTCTCTCTCTCTCTCTCTCTCTCTCTCTCTCTCTTTCTCTCTCACCTCTCTCGCTCTCCTGTTCCTGTCTCCCTCCCCCCTCCCCCTCTCTCCCTCTCTTTCCCTCTCCCACTTTCTCTCTCTCCCACTTTCTCTCTCTCACTCCTTTCCTCTCTCTCCCATTCTCCCTCTCTCTTTCTCTTCCTCTCTCCCTCACGCCTGGTCTCTCTTGTTCTCTCTTTCTCTTCCTCTCTCCCTCACGCCTGGTCTCTCTTGTTCTCTCTTTCCATGTTTCCCCTGTCTCTCGCACGCTCACACATACCCTTTCCTCGAGTTGGAGTGGAAACGGGACATATGGTGTCCTTCAGCTGCACCCCAAGGTTGCAGACGTGCTCTCTGTGATAGGACAAGTGGCACCAGCAGGGAGGAGGGTGAGAGGAGGAGATAACTGCAGCGCCCTGGTCAGGGGAGTTCATGTGTGTTCCAAGACCTGAGGTAAACAACTCTCTCTCTCTCTCTCTCTCTCTCTCTCTCTCTCTCTCTCTCTCTCTCTCTCTCTCTCGCTTTCTCTCTCTTTCTCTCAATCTATGCGTATTTTCCCTAAATCTCTCTCGCTCTGTCCTTCTCCTCTCTCCATCGTCCTCTCACTCTTTTTTTGTCCCTCTCTCATTCTCTCTCTTTCATATAAACATGGTCCCAAAACACACGCAGTCGATAGTACAGTCTGTGATACTTACCGCCCCAGACAGACAGGCGCAGTCAGGGAACATGCACCCCCCAATCTTATCACAAACTGATATAGACAGAGGGAAAATAACTTTGGACTGTGGAAGTAACATTCTCACACTGCAACTATGTAAGTGGAATTTGACCAGTTCTTTCACAACTATTTGATATCAAATCCAGTCCCACCCAGCCTCTCTGCCTCATCTGCCCCTCTGCATCCCATACTTCTCCCTGCCTCCCTGTCTCCTTGCCTCTCTGCCTCCAGGCCCTTCCTGACTCCCTGTCTACTTGCCTTTTTTCCTCCTCCCTGTCTCCCAGCTTCCCTCCTAGCCTCCTTCCCTGCCTCCCTCCCTGTCTCCCTATCTCCCTGCTTCCCTCCATATCTCCCTGCCTGCCCGCCCTCCTATCTCCCTGCCTCCCTCCCCCCCCCTGCCTCCCTGTCCACTTGCCTCCCTGTCTCCCTCCATGCCCTCCCTCCCTGCCTCCGGGCCTCTCCTCCTCCCCAGCTCCAGGGCGTCCCGGCTGGGCCCTGTGCGGCAGCATCCCTCTGAACCCTGGAGGGACGCCCTGCATCCGCACAAAGAATTCATTGAGAGGCAAAAAAAGCGAGGGAAGAAAGTTTCTCAGGAGGGGGACAATGGGCGTTCTCCCCCGATTGAATCCCTCTTTCATCCTCGGACATCCACAAGGGATGCAATTATTCGGACACAATGCGATACAGGGAAACGTTTCAGAAGACGCATTGCTTTTAATTAACTGCCCCAGCCCCAGCCCCAGCCCCAGCCCCAGCGCTCAGGGGTCAGACTGGGGTCATCATACACTGCTTGCCCCCCTTCGCCAAACGCCAAACATTGAGGAATTCATTGTGCCGCCACAGTCTATAAACTCAGACGCTGTCACGTCGGCCAACTGCGAGGACACGGCCTCGTTTTGGTCAAGAAAAGTAATCCTAGAATATCTCTGAACAAACATTTGGATTTGCTTCCTCCTTCCCAGTGTGCCTGCCACTTGTGTTTTTGTTTGGTCTGACTCCGGACTTGTTGTTTTTTGTTGTTGTTGCGTATGTGCGTGTGAGACATTAATATAACTGCGCCAAAAGGATGTTACCACATACTGTCTGCAGGCAAACAAACTCAAATAAGCTGCGTGAATGGAGACTTATTGAGAGAGGAAGACGGAAAAAAGACGGATGCTTTCATGTCTTCACCCGCTCCATGCCAGGAACGTTGTCGGCTCTGAGATGAAGGGAGGGAAGAGGAAAGGGGTTTCGAGAAAACAGAGAGGGGAGTCAGGGAGGTGCGGGAGAGGACTGAAAAGAGGAGTCATGAAAAGGCAGAACGGATAAAGACGGAGAGAGGGAAGATGCAGGAGGGGATTTCGATTTTTAGGAGGAGCACTCCAGTCCCTCCTTATCTCCAGACAATCCCGAGGAATGACTATCACCCCCCCACCACCAGCTCCCCCCACCCCCCGACCCCGACCCTATCCCTGAGGGACAATTCTCCGCCATTCTTATCCACATTCACAGACAACCCCACCAGCCAGCACCACCCCAGCCCCCTGCCTGTCTGACCGACTGATATGCATGTGCCAAAGATATCCAGCCAACAGAAATGCGTGTGAGTGTGAGTTAGGGTGTGTGTACTGAGTCTCTCTCCCTGTCTGTCTTTAACTGTCTCCGCTATCTCCTCTCTATCCCTATCTCTGTCCCTCTCTCTCTCTCTCTCTCTCTCTCTCTCTCTCTCTCTCTCTCTCTCTCTCTCTCTCTCTCTCTGTCTCTGTCTCTGTCTCTCTCTCTGCCTCTCTCTCTTTCTGTCTGTCTGTCTGTCTGTCTGTCTGTCTTTACCTCTCTCCCTGTCTCTTACCCCCCCCCTTCCTCCCTCTCTCTCTCTCTCTTTGTCTGTCTCTCCCAGTTATCATTGATCAGACAAGCCTTCACATCCTTCCTGTCTGTGGTCATTGAGAGTCCCACCCGTCTGAACGAGGGACCCAGAGCCAGACCCTCCCTTTAAGGGCTGGAAGTCCAGAGCCAGACCCTCCCTTTAAGGGCAGGAAGTCCAGAGCCAGACCCTCCCTTTAAGGGCAGGAAGTCCAGGGCCAGACCCTCCCTTTAAGGGCAGGAAGTCCAGGGCCAGACTCTCCCTTTAAGGGCAGGAAGTCCAAAGCCAGACCCTCCCTTTAAGGGCAGGAAGTCCAGGGCCAGACCCTCCCTTTAAGGGCAGGAAGTCCAGAGCCAGACCCTCCCTTTAAGGGCAGGAAGTCCAGGGCCAGACCCTCCCTTTAAGGGCAGGAAGTCCAGGGCCAGACTCTCCCTTTAAGGGCAGGAAGTCCAGAGCCAGACCCTCCCTTTAAGGGCAGGAAGTCCAGCGCTCTGCAGCTTCACCTCACTCCAGGGCTCCTCCACCGTGACTACACCCCCGTCCGAGTCAACACCATGTGCTGTCTGCCTGACCGCCGCTCACTCTTTCTCCCACACGGTCTCCATGGCTAGCATTTCCTACGTTTGATGTCATCTAAATAGCGGTTCAACCGGTCAGGGGTCTGTGGACTGTGAGATCAATTCCCTGACTATAGATCTATGCACTGTGTTTTCAAGTGGGCGAGATGCGTTGAATGATTCGCTTGTTCGGCGACACTTTGTGTCAAGGTTACATTGACCTCCATGAAACAACATGGCAATACCTAAATCAGAACAGTTATGTAGTTAGTTAAGGTTTAGCAGTAAAGTTACTCTGATTAAATGACATCAATGACACTTGGTGAGAGAGAGGTTAGACTGACCATGGGTAAGTGGAGAATAACATTGATCGTGCTACGTAACACAACCTTCAACTGCCTCTTTACATTAACTACTTACCCTCTACACTTCACACCATTTCATTACATAGCAATCCCCATGTCCCTACAATGTAGCTACTATTGGCATTACTGTGTTGTAACATGCTAGTTAATGTAATATTAATGTGCTGCCACTGTTTGTTGAAAACATCAATCAAAACATCAACCAACAAACATAACAGAGAGTTAATTGTAAAAATGGTTTGGCCTCAGGTTGGGATTAATCAAAAGTATGATAATATCAGGCATGGTTGGAAGTTGGACTGTTGCCCACCAAAGTCAAAACGTAAAAACATGCCCTTGGAGAATACTGCATTATCAGTGTACTGCGCGTCTTGTTTACGACAGGAGTTCAGGGGGAGTTGAGATTGAGACGCATCCAGAAAAGTCTGGTTAACCCAGGAACCAGTCTTGTAAAAGTTGTTCGTTTTACACCGTTGCAGAAAGAAGTATTTAAATCAACGTCAACGTGCTGGATTATCGCTAAGCCCCTTTTTATTATCACTAGCAACTCAATAGCTCTCTCTGTGAATCAATTTAGTACGAGGCATGCTTCCTCAACCCTGAAACAACTCTTTGTTTGTCTTATACATTATTTGGAGGCAAGCCAAGGAAACTATTATGTCCTGCAGACAATCTGTGGTGCATTACAATATAAACAGAATATTTTACATGCCCATAAAGACAAAGTAAGAGCACTCATATACGAGCTCGCTCTTAACTGGATCCATACACATGCTTCCCCCCCCTCCCCCCCACACACAGACAGACACACACACACACAAAGACACGCACAAAGACACCCCCCCCCCCCCCCCCCTCACTCCCCCCAAACAAACGGAACCCAGATCACAAACACACACACACTTAAAGAGGACCATGGGTTGCGGTGCTGGAAGGCATGTTTAGTCGTAACCCCCCCCCCGCCCCCCCCCCCCCCCCCCCCCCCAGGTCTTCAAAGGAGGGGAGTTTTCCCCGGTCGTTTTAAGAGCAGACCGACGGAGAGCACGCGACATGGCGTGAGGCAGTCGGCCAGAGCAGACCTACGAGCCGAACGCGGAAAAACACTGCTTCCCTGCCATGCCTGAGTGGGATCATTGGGACGTGTGTGTGTGGAGGTGTGTGTGTGTGTGTGTGTGTGGGGGGGGGGGGGTAGCAGGGAGGGGTATTCTTTAGACCTCACGCTCCGTGTGGCGTGAGCGTCGCCGCCGGTGACGCCGGCGAGTTGTTCGCCTCGGGCGCTCCGTCCAGACTTGGAGGAGGAGTCACGCCACCGATCTGCATCCTTCCCTCCTCCGCCCCCCCCCCCAGCGCACACGCACCGCGGTCCACACAGTAATGTGTGGTGTCGTCACTGCCACGACGTGACAATTGGGACACCATCCATGTGCTAATCCGCCAATCAAGACTGGCCTAGCCTCTAATGTCAACTACGTATGATCTGAACAATCCACAGGGGGCTAAAGAACTGGTGTTTTTAGGGGATTCATATCCCAGTTCTTTTTTCCTCTCCATCATCATAGCCACTGAATGAGCTATCCTCAACCCAGCTTAGTTTGCAATGACAGACCCATGAAAGCCAAACCCAGCTCTAAACACAAGACAACAACTAAAATGACCCAAAATGTAAAACGTAACCTTGGGCCATCTGCATGCCTCTTTCAATTACATCTCCCAGGCTGACTCCTGCATACCCTCCTTCTGCCCGGTCAGATTGACTCTGATCTCACAAACCTTCAAAAAACAACATTTGGTGAAAAACTGCTGTTACACCCCATGCTGAATCCTTGGTCAGATTGGTGATCGCATCGGGAGAGAAATGGGTTTGGTGCACAGCCTGCTGTTGTTAAAAGGGAGACTGTTTGGGCCAGGACAGGCTGTGACATAGAGGGAATGGTATTGTGTTCATTGGAACAGCGTGGCCTGTCGCGCTGGCTCCAGGGCGGTTCTTGCTCTCTGCTTTGAGGATGAAACATGACGGAGAGACGCATGCGAGTGAAGGGGCTTAGAACTTCAATGCAAGCGTCCTGCAGGATCTGAGGCGGTGCCGCGCGTGCGTGTGTCAACGCGTGTGTGTGCGTGCGTGGTCCGAGGGGTGTGGTTCTGGCGTAAGCGACGTCAGACGTGGCGGCTCTCGCGCCAGCTGACAATCGGCAAGGCTTCCGCCTTTATCTTTCGGCCGTACGCTCCGACCTTCTCGTTTTGCCCTTCCGAGGTGTGCGCGTGCGTGCGCGCCATGTCGGGGGGTTCCCATGCAGAGTAGGACAGGCAGCTGCTAATGGCTCCGAGGCTAGAGGGGGCTGATGAAGGACTGTGTCTAAACAGCCCTTAGGGTGCGGGTGGGGGGTGGGAGGGAGGGAGAGAGAGAGAGAGAGGGAGAGAGGCAGGGGGGCCGGGGGAAGCGGGGCGGAGTAGGGCGGGGGGAGGGGTGGAGGGGGGGTCTTAATGTAAACAGTGTTTACATAATGGAGAGACCCCCCCCCCCCCCCACCACCTTTCTTAGCCAGGCGGGGCCTGAGTACCTCCCCGCTCTTCTCCCACACAGAGGAAGGAGTGTTTGTACACAAACTACTGTTTCTTGTTTGGAGATGGTAATTGAATGGATACACCCTCTCTAAATATCCCTCATCTTTCATTAGCCGGGGCTCTGAGGGAGGCGAACGCTCCCAAGGGTAAATATTTGGTCAGTATTTGTCTGACCTTCTTGCCGCCATGGGCGTTTGTTGGTCCTGCTGGAGATTTGTTCATTCTTTCTTTCTTTCTTTCTTTCTTTCTTTCTTTCATTCTGTCTTCCTCTCCTTTCTTTCTTTTTTCTTCTTCCCTGGACCAGGCTGTCCTCCTCCTCCCTCGTTCTCGCTCGGCAAACAGAGGGAATGAAAGAGAAGAGCCGACGCGCAAACAACACGGTCAAAGCAAACATTCAAAGGCCTGCTTGTAAAGCTTAAACACATGTCGGCCTAGGTATACAGAGACGAACACTCTGTCTCACACACACACAGCACGCACACACAGCACGCACATACACACACACCCATACACACACACACACAAACACACGCACACCCACTCATTAACACAGAACACTGAAACGTAATTCCACACGGGGCTGATGCCATGCGAGGCTGTGCTTGGAGCGAGAGCGTTCTGTTCCCTGGCCAGTTTGAAGGGAGCTGCAGTTTGAACCGTGACTTCAGCAGAGCAGGGGACTGCAGATTGAGCCTGTCATTTCAATGGGCATGTTTGGCACCTCAGTCTTTTACATCATGGGGCTCCATTGGAGTGGAAACAGTGAGCTTACAGGGACAAACGTCAGTCCATTTCATGTTAAAGCTTCATGAGATGAAGACTGAGCACACAATGCCCTGCCTGCCAGAATGAGACCATGGGCTGGTTACCGTAATGGCCAGAACGAAGCAGAACGACTATTTCCTATAGTGCCCTCTATATTGGGGTTGAAAGCCAATGAGTTCTTCAAAACAGCTGAATACTGTAATGTTTCTGAATAGTTAACCAAGGCCCACAAGCCAAAATCTCCATGATGTCAAACAAATGGCATCTTTCAGACGACTCAAACTCTCTTCACAACCTAGTCTCTTCTTTATTTAATACCTTTTCAGTTTTCAGAAAGGACGCTAAATGTGTCTGCAAAGACATCAGGTGAACCACTCAAACGTTCAACCAAATGAAAGAGGTCATTCAAATGCTCCTCGAGACTTTTGAAAAGTCATTTTTATAAATAAAACCGTAAACTTAGGTCCAGGATGTGTTTGAATGTTCCCATTTTATTCTTTTGAAAAACAAAATCCCTCCAAAATAGAGACCCCCCTTCACCTCAACCCCCCCAGTCCTAACCAACCACACCCAGCCTGTTGGAGCCTCCATGGAAATAGTCCTCCCTTTCTCTCTCTCTCTCTCTCTCTCTCTCTCTCTCTCTCTCTCTATCTCTCTCTCTCTCTCTCTCTCTCTCTCTCTCTCTCTCTTTCTTTCTTTCTCTCTCCCTGTCTCTCCCTCGCTTTCTCTCCCCGTCTCTCTGTGCAGTCCCAATGTCTCTGCCCCTGGGCTAGTATCTATGTAAACACATCCTAAGAGCAGCATTTAGAACACTTATACACTGGCATCTCCGCAAAGGCCTCAGGGGACAGGCAGAGAGCAGAAAGGGATGAATAGGACTTGGGTGGGGGCCGGGGGTGTGGGGTAAAAACTAAGCTTAGTCTGTAATGTCAGAAGGTGACCGGCTCCAGTCAGTTTGAATTTGGTTGTTGTTGTTGATGTCTCTGAACGGCAGAACTTGATTCCTTTGAATTGGTTTGATTTTTATGTTTTTCCAGCACAGGAAAGCTTGAAACTGTACTGCTAAGTGTCAGCTTACTGTAAGGTCAATAGGGTTTTTTTCCAGTTCAACTGGTTCAAACCAGTTTGGGGAAATGACAGGTCTGGGGCGGCTGGAATTATAGAGCTTTGTGAAAAGCTTCTTTTAAAGAAAAATGCTCCTTGTTTCTGAGTGCATGTGTAGATATGTGTTGTTGTTCACCTCAACACCAAGGTTTTTGACATTCTGAGAACCCCCTGGCCAGATAACTACTACTGTCTCTGTTTTCACACACTCCACTTCTGAGAAAAAAGGGTGGGAGGATTGTTTTGGAACATGCCAAATCCAAAAACATCAGTTAGACCTACCTTCCCAGGTGTGTGGCTCTGTGTATCTCTGTGTGTGTGTGTGTGTGTGTGTGTGTGTGTGAGGACGACCTTGCCGCCAGACGCCTGTTCGGATAGCCCCGTCGGTGTTTACACACATCAGTTACCACGGTGAAACATTCCCATGGTGTTGAGAGAAGCAGTTCCAAGTAGCAGCCAGTGCTTCAACACAGCCATGGCAACGGACGCAATGAACTCTGGGTAGCTCAACAAGGGTCCCATAAGAGCACAGCTGGTGTCGTAGTCCAGTGGCTATGTGTCTATGATAGATATAGATATTATACTATTCATAGTCTATGACAGCTTCCTTCTTTGGACATATGTATATATATGGAGTCAGATGGCTTAGCGGTTAGGGAATCGGGCTATTTATCAGAAGGTTGCTGGTTCAATGCCCTGCTGTGCAAAAATGACATTTTGGGCAAGGCACTTCACCCTACTTGCCTCAGGGGAATGTCCCTGTACTTACTGTAAGTTGCTCTGGATCTGCTAAACCACTAAATTTAAATATATTGTCTGTTAGCAGTTGACCACAGACAGGTTTCATTTTGTGTTACGGTGATCTTCTCGAAAGTGTACTTCTGCAAAATTGTGAGAGAAAGATAAAACACTGTTTACTGGGCAGCTGAGAAGGGACTTTTTGTTTGTTTGTTTGTTTATTCGAGTCGCTTCATCCTTTTGATCAGATGTATAGAACGCATTCCTCCGACTTATTTGTACCAGCCACGGTACAAGTAGTCCACCTAATGACTTGATCCGATTAGGACTGTGCCTCCTCATGTCATTTAGCAGCAAATGAGAGAAAACAGACATGTTTTGTTTGGGCACGAGTGAACATAATCTCTCTGTCTGGTCAGATGCCAGTATCCTCCCAGTCCTGTGACTTGGCACCCACCAGGGAAAACACACATATACCATTGTGGACAGATTTACAGTATGTAATATACGTTTATTACACATACAAACAATGTGTGAAGGGCAAACAGGTTATGTAAATATGTAGCGTATGTGCAAATAGTGTTTTTGTATAAATATATATATATGTGTGTGAGGGTGTGCATTTGTGTGTGTGTGTGTGTGTGTGTGTATGTTTGTGTGCATGTGTGTGTGTGTGTGTGTGTGTGTGTGTGTACGGCATAAACGTATGAGTGGGGAAAAAACATAACCCTATACATTTTCCCTCACCAGTTTACCAATTAACTCAAACCCCCAGAGATGCCAAATGGCTCCCATTACAGTAACTGGTATGTAATTACATTCTGGTCAAGACTGCATGGAGACTAATCAACACAGAACGAACAGAACAGCCTGCTTTTAAAGTAATGTGTCGGTTTTAAAAAAATAAACCCCAAAAAAGGAGAGAGAGAGAGACATAAATGTAGTCAATGAAGGCTCTCAACAAGGACGCTGTCTTTCGCGTGTAACCTCACTGTGTGGTCTGCCCTGTCCCAGGGTGTGAAACGTTTTGGTGGCGGTGGTTTTCTTTTTTTTCCCACCAGCTCAGCACCACCATGTCTGGGGACAGGGTGGGTAAAAGGTGGGCGCCAGCTCAGCAGTCTTCACCTCCACTGCGTCTAGATCCCTCTGTGGATGTAGACAGGGGAATATGGACTGGTGGGGGGGGGGGGGGGACTGATGTGTCCTTCAATCCTTAAGACTTTCTTCAAAGACTTTCTTCTCCCCGCTAACATTCATAATGTAATATTGTTTGAGGGAGAGTTTGATGAACCAGGGAAAACAGTACCCTGTACTCTCTTTTAAGTTGACCTTGCAATGGTCCGGTCTGAAAAAGTTTCTTTCACATTTCACATAGACATGTTTAGCATGCTAGTTGATGTTTTAGGTTGCTGTGTTACGGACAGTGGTAATTGCAGCTCTGTCTTTTACAGGTAGCCTAAATAAGATGTTGAGTCTCTGGCAATCTTTTAATTTATGTTTTGAAGCAGCCATTAAGGAGGTTTTTTTCCATCTAAACAACTCAACAAGTTCAAGTCTGAGTAAACTTGGAGCCATTTCAGATGTTTTCCAGAGAGATGGATGTCATGTCTGGGAGAGTCGGGGCTTTTATCATTCAGCCAAACATCCCCTCAGTTTCCCCTGCATCTCTATTAAGATTTCAAGACGTCAAGCAACAAACTGTTTGTGAAACCGTAAGCAACCTATGTTCATGAGAACGTTCGCCGGGTGAAACCGGGAGTGTGTGGAAACGGAAAGGTATGGCCACCGCAATGACGCATACCGGTAATCATCCTGCACATTAACAAGAGAAGGAACGCAGAGAGAAAGAGAGAGAGAGAGACAGATATACAAAGAGAGAATGGGAGGAAGAAAGATGGAGAGACAGAGAGAGAGAGAGAGGGAGAGAGAGAGAGAGAGAAAGAGAGAGAGAGAGAGAGAGAGAGAAAGAGAGAGAGAGAGAGAGAGAGAGAGAGAGAGAGAGAGAGAGAGAGAGAGAGAGAGAGAGAGAGAGAGGGAGAAAGAGAGAGAGAGAGACAGATAAACAAAGAGAGAATGGGAGGAAGAAAGATGGAGAGACAGAGAGAGAGAGAGAGAGGGGGGGGGGGGTTAAGGAGGCTCCTCCAGGCTGTAACAGGATATCATAATGAGGTCGGCCTCCCGCTGGCCATGTCTTCCTGTCTCTAAGACAGACTACCTCTCTCTGTTCCCCTGTCTCTGTCTCTCTGTCTCTCTGTCTCTCTGTCTCTCTGTCTCTCTCTCTCTCTCTCTCTCTCTCTCTCTCTCTCTCTCTCTCTCTCTGTCTCTCTCTCTCTCTCTCTCTCTCTCTCTCTCTCTCTCTCTCTCTCTCTCTCTCTCTCTCTCTCTCTCTCTCTCTCTCCTCTTCTCATGGTGACTTGCTGGGTCAGAGACAGCTTAAGGTACCTTATAAAGGAGTCCTGATAATCACTTTGGAGATCTCGGCAGCTTCAACAAGCCCCAGGCCCACCCATTAACACAATACCTCAACATGTGTCACACACACACACACATCACAGTATGGCATTCCTCTCTCTGGTAGGAGGGGGTGTTCTTAGACTTTATGAGAGACAGGTGACAGCTGATTGGTCCTCTAATGTGCATTAAAGTATCCGATAGGTCACTGAGTTTGAGTGGCAGCTCACACTGACACACACCAGATGGGGAGGAGGGTAGGGCGAAGGGAGGGTTTTAACTTCAAAATGATCCCTTGAATTGTCCTGTCAATCATTTCGACTTGGCAGACAAGCAAAGACTTAGCTCAGCTTTATCAGATGAGTTTGGGTTTGGGACCTTGTTTCCAGGTGCAGGATCAACATCAGGGTTGTATCGATGATATGGCACGTGAGCGTTCGTTTTCATCGGGCCACAAGCCAGCCAACACATCGGACTGTTTGACTTGAGCAAAAGTCAGGATTTCTGCGGTGGTTACACACCTCCGTGTCCTGTCCCGGGCCGTGGGAACGTTCCCATCCCAGCCGGAGTGTGTTTCTGGCCCCGCCAATCGAATTCATTACAGCAGAAGCTTGGTTCAGACCAAGCTCTCTCTCTCTCCCTGTCTCC